>NW_027438598.1:0-60000 GCF_000715075.1 Nicotiana tabacum
TGGTGATATCTAAAAAATTCGAAGGTGGAAGCTTGATCGGAAAGTAGAAAAAGAGCAGAGGGTAGAATCTTTTATAGGGGAAGTATGTGACGCTTCGCATTAGAAGACAAACATCTGATGGTTGACACGTGTCTGAAGTCAGAACGACACGACTGATGGGACGGGACGTTCCGACTTCTTCGTCGTTTCGGTCGTGACATGCGAAGGGAGGAACCGGGGTTCATCTATCGTTTCTCATTGTTTCTGTAAACCTACTCTCTAAAGAACGAGGGGACTATCTAAATACGGGTAAAATCGGGACTAGTGAGCACCCTTATTTTCCGGTGGGGAAAACGAAACAAGGACATAACTAAATGGAATCGGAATCGAAGCTAAGAACCTTTCGTACCAAGGCCCGAACAAAGCGCTTACCACCAGGGCCATTGAGACAACGCCCCCCGAATCCGGTTCGGGCTCCAAGACCTCGGAAGGCATAACCAAACGGTTGTACACGACTAACGAAGGGCCGTGATATACGCGCCCAACTAGATATCACAGCGCGAATCTCGACCCGTGTCGACAACGGATCAGTGATTAACGAAAAAGAAGATTTTTACCTCTCTTAGAATTGTACTTAGGGTAAAACTCCTCTACTATATAAAGGGGAAGTTGATTATTCAATACACACATTTGTAACACGCACATCTAGGAAATATAGATTTGTTTCTTCAGCTTCCAAGTTATTCAAAGTTCTTATTTTCGCTCATAGCTCTACATACATTTTTGGCTCCAAGTCGAGGGCAGAACAATCGTTAAACTAAGATTCGAGCCCGAACTTAACATCACAACTGGTTTGATTATTTATTTTATCTTTGATCCGCTTATCTAACGTCATTGATCACTTGCATTGAATTAATTTATCAACAAAAAAAAGAGAGTATTTTCTCACCTATTTCTTTTATAAAATAAATATTTGATCAATATGTTATTTTGGTGGCGACCATAGAGGTCAAAGTCGTCACTGGATGTAGGCGTAAATAGAATCAACAACTCACTTTCATTTTTTGCTACTACTTATGTTCTAAATTAAGAAATTTGTACATATTTAATAAATTTTTTATACAAAATATGGACTAATACTAATAGGTTCGATCGAACTCATAAGATGCACTTTAGCTCCGCCCCTTAGTATATGTATTCAATTTACAGAATCTGCTGTAATCCATTATAGATGAGATAATTAAGGCTTATTAATGTGCTAAATGAATATTATTTTTATGTTTTCATGAGATTACATTAAATGCAAGTGGAGTTTGGTTTTACCCCTATATAATAATGTTGTTAAATACCTTGCTCCAAATCAATTAAAA
The DNA here is from genome assembly GCF_000715075.1 of Nicotiana tabacum. NCBI lineage: Eukaryota > Viridiplantae > Streptophyta > Magnoliopsida > Solanales > Solanaceae > Nicotiana > Nicotiana tabacum. The sequence continues at coordinate 1,350 of NW_027438598.1, forward strand.
ATTATATTAGTTTCTTCAGTAGAAAGTGCAATATGGCGAAGGTTCTTATGCAGTCTACATTCTTTGTTGCCCTGTTGCTACTTCACATTGGGTTTGTCCCTCTTTCTAATTATTGATAATCAGTGCTAACCTATTGTTAAATAATTCGTTGCTATATTATACATTGCATGTTTCTTAAATTATATTTTTTTGTCTGCAATTTAAATATTATTTGGATTCAAATAAACAAGAGCAGTCCTCATAGAACTTTAAATATTAACGAATTTTATTTTAGTTTATTTATACTGCTCACAGATTGTCATTGTAATGTTCGAGACGAAAAATATTTTTTTTTTAAAAAGAACCATATGTGAAATCATGATTTGTTTAAATATTCGATGTTTACATTCACATACACTGAGTGCACATAAAAGTTTTTCATTGATGTCTTGACTCTGGTCATGTCTCAATTTCCTAAATAGAGATATGGAGTACTCAAAACTCTTATTTTGAGTATTACAAGTTGCCAAAATTATGTGATTTGCTATATGACATGATGCTTTAATTTAAGTACTAATAATGTTTTTTGAAATAAAATTTCTGAACTACTCAGAAAAGGCTTATTATGTAGAAAAATAGGAAGATAAATGAGAGAGACGAAGTTTTTGGAATGATTTTCTCTGTTTATTTCACTGTTCAAAGTCTCCTACTTATACATGCAAATTCCTGATAAGAAAAATAAGACAGAGAAATAGAGTTGTACAAGTGTATGTTTTCTATTGGCTACCCTATAGCTGTACAACAGACTAATATTCCTGTAATCACAAAGAATTCGTGAGCTTCCAGTAATGTGCACCTGTCCTTCTCATCAATTGGATGAACAAGATGAGATCCAACATAAAATGATCTTACGCCTGTGATCTTGCCACATGTATCACCTGATATTTTGCCACGTATCTCGTTACTCAAATCAGATTTGGGACACTTATATTCAATACTTCGATTAAATCGATCAATCAGACTCATTGATTCCACCAAACCCTTCTCTTTGTTCTCTTGGTCAAGACCATTGTTAAGATTGGAATCACCACTATCAACACCCCCCCCCCCCCAATCAAGTTAGAGGGGAGAGAAGAGAGCCCCAACTTGCCAAGAATCTAATAGTGTGAAGGCCATGAAAGAGGCTTGGTAAAAAGATCGGCGAGTTGAGAAGACGATGGTACGAAAGAGATAGAGACTAAACCAGAAAGAAATTGCTGCCTTACAAAATGGCAATCGATTTCAACATGTTTAGTTCTCTCGTGAAAGACTGGGTTGCGAGCGATGTGTATGGCAGCCTGGCTATTGGAATGCACCGGAATCGGAAAAGATGGAGGTGCAGATAGATCCTGAAGAAGACGACTCAACCAAGTCAATTCAGCAACCACTCGCCGCATAGAACGATATTCTGCTTCTGCAGAAGAAAGAGAGATCGAAGTCTGTTTCTTTGACTTCCACGAAATAGGTGAGCCTCCAAGGCTGATAAAATAGCCACTAACTGATTTTTGGGAGTCAAGACAAGCTCCCCAATCGGCATCACAAAAATCAAGAAGCTTTAGAGAAGAAGCTGCAGACATAAATAGTCCTTGCCCTGGATCTGTTCGTATATATCTAACAACACGGAGAGCAGCCGAAAAATGAGGAAGGCGAGGTGTTGAGTGACAATGAGGCCATGTGGTTCTCGAAGAACTTCCAATCCCAAAAAGTAATGTAAGTCCCCAAGGTCCTTTATTTTAAATTCTGTATCAAGAAAGATCTTCAAATGATGCAATTTTGTAGGATCATTTCCAGTGAGTAAAATATCATCAACATAAACAGCGACTATAGAAATTGAACCCCTTGTCCTTTTGAAAAATAGTGAATAATCATTTAAAGAAGAAGAATATCCCTTAAAATTCAAAGTTGCTGCAAGTCTAGCATACCACTGGCGAAATGCTTAATTTAAACCACATAGAGATTTCCTTAGCTTGCAAACATGATTAGGACTAGGTGAAGCCATCCCAACAGGAAACTTCATGTAAACTTCCTCTTCTAGGTTGCCATGGAGGAAAGCATTATTCACATCCAATTATGAAATTTGCCAATTCTTTTTTATTGCTACTGCAAGAATGCAACGTATGGTAGTCATCTTGAGTACTAGGGAAAAGGTGTCATTGAAATCTATCCCTTCTCGTTGAGTATCACCACGAATGACCAATCGAGCCTTTAGTCTATCTAAACTCCCATCTTATTTATGTTTAACCTTGTAGACCCATTTGCATGGAAGAGCCTTCCTTCTGGGTGGTAATTCCATTATCTCTCAAGTTTGATTAGCCTCCAAAGCTGCAAATTCATCTGCCATAGCTTGTCTCCAACCAGGGTGTAATGCATCTTGAGAAAAACTAACTGGCTCGGTAATATTGCAGATAGAGTTTAAGAGTTGTTGGTTAGAGGTAGAGAGTGCAGCAAAAGGAAATATGGTGGGTTGTACTGGAGGAATAAAACAAGATTTGGTCAGATTGGTAAAAAATACAGCATTACACACGTAAACAGACAAATAGGATGGTGGATTGTGAGGTCTTTCTGACTTTCTAAGAGGTGGGGCAGAAGTTAGTTGTGGAGATTGAAAAATTGGACCGAAGGGAATGATTGGAGAGATATTGTGAGGGGAAACAATAGGAGAGGAAGCTTGGACTGGAGAGGAAATAGAAACACTGTGATTAGAAGGTGAAAAAGTTGAAGAAGTAGGAGGATGAGGCATAGGTTAAGATGGAATTGAAATAGAACCTGATTGAGAAACAATGGGAGTTGAAGAGGTTTGAGTAGAAAAAGGAAACTCGGACTCAGAGAACTGGACATCTATGGAAATAAAGACCTTTTTAGTAGTTAAATCAAGTAGTTTATATCCTTTCTTCCCATAAGGATAACCCAAAAAAATACAAGGTTTAGCTCTAGGTGCAAATTTAGGTCTCTATTATGGGAGGGAGTGGAAGCAAAACAAAGGCACCCAAAGCTCCTTAAAAAATGATAAGAAGGAATTGATCCAAACTGGATCTCATATGGTGTTTTCCCTGTGAGTACCCTTGAAGGAAACCTATTGATCAAAAAAGTTGCAGTCAACATACATTCCCCCCCAATATTCAATAGGAACTTTAGATTGAAGTAATAGTGCCCAAGAAACCTCTAGGAGGTGTCTATGTTTCCTCTCTACTATCCCATTTTGTTGTGGAGTACCCACACAAGAAGTTTGATGAAGGATTCCCTGAGAAGTAAGAAAAATAGAAGTTGTTGTACTTCCCCCAAGCTCTAAAGCATTATCAGATCTAATGACTTTTACTTTGGAATGAAACTGTCTCTCAACTATGGCTAAAAACACTTTAAAACAGAGAAGGCATTACTTTTGGTACTTAATAGATAAGTCCATGTTGCTCTGCTAAAATCATCCACAATCGTCAAAAAATATTTATAGCCATTATAAGTGGGTGTTTTGTAGGACCCCCATGTATCTATGTGGATTAAGTCAAAAACACCTTTAGTTTTGATGTTACTGGAAAAGAATGGCAATTTGGATTGCCTTGCTAAAGGGCGGATATCACAAGAACAATTGGAGATAGGAACAACAGAAATACTACTAATATATTCCATTGCTTGAAAAGGTAAATGACCCAATCTAATGTGCCAAAGTCTTACATTAGAATCACTGTTTGCGGAAAAAGAAATAAGAACAGAATTACATCTGGAAAAACTATTACTAGCTAAAGGTACTACATTTTTCTTGATGAAACTCTTAGGTTCTAACTTGGAGTAGGGTAGCAGATAGAGACCACCATCTTCTTTACCAACACCAGAGGGTTCTTCACTAAAGGGCCCTGCAATACACATCCAATGGAATAGATCATCAATAAGCAATCTAATTGCTGACACAACTTGTGAACTGATAGTAAGTTCACTTTAAAAGAAGAAATGTAGAGCACATTGTGAATGATCAAATCAGGAAAAAGACACACACTACCAGCATGAGTGACCCTTACTTTATAGGAAGTAGGTAGACTAACTAATTTAGGAAATGGCAGTCGCTTTAGAGCAGAAAAAAGGCTAGAATCAGAAGTCATATGCTTTGTGGCTCCTGAATCTAGGATCCAATAGGTAGAATTAACATAAGTGAGAACAGAGATTGGTTTATTGTAACCTTTACCAGCATAGTTGCCTGCATTTGCATTTGCATCTGAGGTTGAAACACTAGCAAAATTGACCTTAACTTGTTGAAGGAGTTGAACCAATTGCGTGAATTGTTTAGAAGTGAGTTATTGTCCTGCAGGAATAGATTCAGAAAAACCAACACCATTAGATCTTGTGTCATCAAGTGAAGACTGCATTGCTCCTCGTTTGTCCCTGAAATTTCTTAGGTTTGGTAAACTTGAAATCAGAGGGAAATCCTATGATTCTATAACATTTATCCACTAAATGACCAGGTTTCTTGCAATAGGTACGAGATAGGGCAGTCTTCTTTCCCTTAAAATCAAACTGAGAAAAGTTTTTCTGTGTTGAGATGCTTTAATTAGCTACCTGAAATGATGAGGAATCAGCAGGAAACTGTGAGTTAACATAAACCTCCCTTTGTTTTTCATCCTGAATAAGCAAGGAGTATGCATGATTAACATTAGGTAAAGGTGACATCGTAAGAATGTTACTCTTAACAGCTGCATATCCATCGTTCAACCCCATGAGGAACTGGATAAGTCTTTCATCTTGAAATGATTTCACCATTTTAGCCTTACCACCACAGGTACAAGCACATGAACATTGAATAGTAGTGGTGAGAGCATCAAGCTCATCCCACAGACCTTTGATTCTGGTAAAATATCCAGCAACATCACTTGACCCCTGAACTAAGTCACTTAATTCCTTTTGTAGGTGATAAAGCTTGGCGCCATTGGACTGTCCAAATCGATCTTCAAGAGCAGTCCAAAGTTCTTGTGCAGATTTGGAGTAGAGCACACTTGCAGCAATCTCTCTAGAAAGTGAGTTGAGCAGCCAGGAGGTTACCATATCATTGCTCATGTTCCATAGATTGAAATCAGGAGAATCAGAGGGAGGAGACTTGCAAGTTCCATCAATAAACCCCAGTTTATTTTTAGCTGAAAGGGCAATCAGAATAGATCGTCTCCAGCCTCCATAAGCTCTACCATCGAAGGAGGAATTGACCAAGGTCATTCCAGGAGAGTTGGCAATGGATTTAGTTTAAAAGATGGTATAATCTGTATATTTAAGAGATTTTTCATAATCTCAACAACTACTTTTCTCGAATGTTTTTTTAAGTACTTAATTATGAGATATGTCCTTTAAAGTAATGTGATTCTAGAAATCATTATATTAACTAGGGGAGAAATCCCTGGGAGACCTTGGCGAAAACTTTTCACAAAAATTATATATAAACTAAAAATAAATATAGTTTAGATTAACTAATACTTTCTATGACAAAAGTATTAATTTTAAAAATAATTTACTTGGCTTCAACAACTCACACTACATGTAATAAAATTTCTAGTGACAACCTACATTCAGTGACGAGGAAGTCGCCAATAAAAGGTTTTCTTAAAGCCTTTATGATCAACTGTGTTAATTGTAGATCTTTGTGATTTTATTAAAGAATTGGTAAATTAATTAATTTTTTACTGAGAAAATCATTTTTTTTTGTTTCACTTCAGAGCTCCTAATTAGGATAGGTACTCGATTTCTATATAGGCATATTTGGGGAATCAATAGTTTGATTTTGCATAGTTTTAAAAGCTGATATCCTGAAGCTGTTAAAACTTATGGAAAAACATTTATGTTATTGAAAACTTCCCAAATTAGATGCTATAGTTTAAATTGATATCCTGAAGATGTTAAAATTTATGGGAATATATTTACGTTATTGAGAATTCTCCAAATTAGATCCTATAATTTAAAAGTCTGCCTTTATTTTTTTTACGTTTTTACGTTAGTTTAACCACTATATAATGCTAAACAAGACCTTATATAAAAAGTCTATTAGTGGAGATAAAAACATGGCCAAGGTTCTAGTGAAGTCCCCATTCTTGATTGCCTTATTACTAATCACCATAGGTTTGTTGCTATTTCGTTTTTTTGTTTCTCTCTTTATTATATTTTAAAACATCTCAGTATGCATAAAAAAGATTTTATACTTTTTTTTGTACCCTCCCATGTTTTTCAAGTGTAGGGCGATTTTACCTCCTTGTTGAGTTTAAGAATGTCCCACATTAAGAATATAAGACATATATAATCGCTTTTACTTTGACATTCGGAGAATGATTGTAATCGATCCCAATTCAGTAACAATAACAATAACAATTATGTTTTAGCTTTAAATAAATTGGAATCGTCACTTAATCCTTACTGACTATTCCTATATTTGAATGTGAAATAATGACTTGTTTAAATATTTCAATATGCAGTTGCAAATACTCCATCCTACAAGGTGGCTGCAGTACACCACTGTCATTCTGACGTAGACTGTATTGAAGTATGTAAAGGTCGGGCGCCAATTTGTGTTTTTCATAGTTTTTGCATATGCTTTCACAAGACGAGAAAGCTTGGGGAAGCTGCATTTGGTCATGGCGTGCCTGCAAATTGATATATTGCAAGTGTTTGATAGATTGCCCAAATGGATGTATTAGTCTTTATATTACAATTGTGATTCCGCTTGATCTATTTATTTAAAGCACCTTTTGGGAATTTTGAGTGTAGTACCAATTTTGCACCATATGAAATTAATCGTGAACGACAACAAAGCCTTTTTAATTTACTCACGTTTTATCTCCCTTCGTTCTATTTTATGTGATATTATTGCGAAGAATGATACCCTTCTATATTTCGAAACAATTTAGATCTCAAACTTCTTATTTTATCATTGTGACATACTTTTATAACCATATATATCCATGGCATACTTAAAATCACAAATTTCAAAAGTATTTTTTTCTGTTTAAATTTCGTGTTCAATCAAACTACGCTTTATAAGTTAAAACAATTAGAGTAACTAAGTTACTCCATTACATACTATTCGATCTTTTCCAAGATGAATCATTGAAAAAAACACAAAGATAAAGAGGAATACGTTTTGTGGCCTTGCACATGGAATAATTCCGAAATTTTTCAAGCTAGAATTAAGTAAGCGCACTTTATTTGAGAATTAACTGGAAGTCGAGTATGGCTATTCAACATAAACTAAGGCATTGGTAGATAGGAGGATCATCGATAACCTAAAAATTCTTAGCAAAGACTTCTACAAGATATTCTATTCTAATTTACTCATTTGTACTTTTAACTAGTAAGGGATTGCCCATGTTGCGTATGGGCCCAATAATACTATTAACTAAATATTGGGGTCGTAAAGATGTATATGGTAGAGTTAGATCGAGTTCATCTTCAAAAGATATTAAAGTTAGTCAAATTACTCTTAGATCGAAAATATATTTGAAAATACATAACTAATATCGTTTTAATTTCCCAAAGCAACATTTATTTTGGCCAAATATATTTAACTAAATAAAATTACATTTATTATTTAGGGAAGGGGATATAACCTAATTAAAACTGTTTACATGTGAAATAAGTAGGAAAAAAAAAGGACTCTTGTTCTTTGATTTTACGTCAAATCAGACTCTCTTTTACTCAGGAAAATAGTTTAATCAAAGAAGGATTTTAATGTTACTTTTATAAGATTATAGAGATACATATACTAAAGTTGGATGATTTTAGCTTCAAGTATTGATTATGAAATTTTATACCACTACTACTACTTTATAGGGGGGGAGGGGATTCTTAAAAATTGAATGATGGGAAGAAATTTATGTTTAAAGAGAACTTTAGAGACCTTAAAATGATGGGAACAAATGTTAACTATACAATTTAAGTTAATAGGTATTTTCTTTGCCATTTTAATCGCTATAGTTGTCTTTAAACTTTGTTCCAAGCATTTTAAGCTTCCACCTGGATCAATCCCAGTACCAGTGTGACATTGAAACAACCGAAGAGGGGCCCACTTGAGTAAGTGTCGTTTTAAAATGCTGCAGTAAGTTGAGGTGGACCCCACACTTCCACCCATCTTATCAAGAGTGTACAAGCAGTAAGCGAGCACGTACAATCCCTATTTAAGTATGAAATTCCATAAATACATGTTGACGCTGCCTGGTTATTTCCACTTATAGTATAGGAATAGATAGATATATAAGACTTAAAAGAAAGTATTTTTTAAAAGATTAGAAAGTTCGACCTAATATTAAATGGAAATAGTTGCCACTGATGTCTATTAATATACCGAAAATGGCCATATATGCCAGTGAACTATGCGAATTAGGACAGTTATGCCCGCCATTATTAGTTTGGCCCAAATATGCCAAAACCGTCCAATACTTGCTCATTCATGCCCTTAGTTAAACGGAACCTACTATTTTTGTCTTTCTTAAATAATTAATAACCGGAACCAACCAAAATCTGCTGACCCGGTCCGTTAGGAGCCAACCGGTCTCAATACGAACATCAATTTCACAGATTATTAGAAAATAAAATTTATGTATTTAAAGTACTATGGAGACTGTCACGACCCAAAATCCATAAAGGTCGTGATGGCGCCGGACACCGCTGTCAGACAAGCCAACAATAAATATTAAATAAATTCTCATTTTAATATTTTTGAAGTCATAGTTATTCCCCTCAATTAAATAGCAGAAGATGAAGTTTACAAAATACGTAATAATATCTTTAAAAATTTTCAATACAGTGCAACACATAATCATCCTAAAACCCAGTATCACAAGTGCATGAGCATTTACTAGGGCATTAAAAATAAAGTACAACATCTGTCCAGAATACAAATTAGACAGAAAAATATAATATTTCTGAAGGAGACTTTGTTGGCTGCGGATCGTAATACAGAATGCAGCTCACTTATGTCCCCACAATTATTAACCACACATCTGCGCCCACAAGGCCGCTAGACAAATATGTACCTGCACAATAAAATGTGCAGCAAGTGCAGCATGAGTAGGAAATAACGTGTACCCAGTAAGTATCAAGCCTAATCTCGAAAAGGTAGAGACGAGATAGCCGACTTTGAAACTCACTATGAGTCAATAATGTTAAATAATCATGAAAATAGAAATATTTATATCAACGTGATTCACAAAGTTAACAATAATTTTATTGAACCAGCAAAAGTAATTAAATCCCTTCAATTCTAATAAATTTTTAATTAATTAATTAGCCTCATTTACAGGAATAACAATAATTTTTTTAACAAGCAGAGATAAATAAATTCTTTAAATTCCAATAATTTCCAAATCTCAATTAGCTTCACAAGCTGAAATAAACTTTCAAAGTATCGTGTAATTATTATTATTAAGCACGATTTCTGCCGAGGTCATTCGGCCCGATCCAGATTTTCGTGTACACTGCCGATGGACGAGCGGCATGATCCATAGATGCATCTATTCTGCCGAGGTGTTCGGCCCGCTCCACAAGAAAGGAGGACATTTTTCTTATGTATCTCCAGGAATGAGAGTATGTTTATTATAAGATAAATTCGAGAGGATGAACAATTCCTTTTAACAATTAATTAATTTAAACAGAAATTAAGCATATGAGATTTCATCTTTTAATATCTTTCCCTAACAATTCACAATATATATCAAATAATTAAATTAAATAAAAGATAAAATTTACACAAGTAATTTATACTTTGAGTCCTAAACTATCCGGACTTTAGCATCAATAGTAGCTACGCACGGACTCTCGTCACCTCGTGCATACGTAGCCCCCCACAATTAGCAATAATTATTAATTTAATTACCTATGAGGTAATTTTCCACTCACAAGATTAGACAAGAGACTTACCTTGTCTTAAAGTCCACTTTCCGATCACCACGTCGCGTTAAATTCTCAATTCAATGCCGAAAAATCCGAACTATCAAAAAGTTATATAAAATAATTAATACACGCTCAAAAATTAGAAATTTATCTATTAAATAAATTACCCTATCCAAAATGGTAAAATTCCTAAAATTCACCCCTGGCCCACGCGCCCGGATTTCGAAAATTTTCGGAGGCAATCGTTACCCATATTCTCAAGAACTCAAACATATAATTTTCATCCAATTCCATAACCATTTTCGTGGTGAAAAATAAAAAATACCAATTTTCTAGGTTTTCCTTCAAAACTCCAAATTTCTACAAATTTTCATGTCTAAATCCATATATAAACCATGTATTTAACTTGCAATAGGTGGGAATTAACTTACCTCCAAGTTGCTAGGTGAATGCTCCTCTCAAGAAGCTCCCAATATCGTCCAAGAATGAAAAAATGAGCAAAAATGCTCAAATCCACGTTTTAAACACTCACTGCCCAACGATCATCACGCCCGCGGTAAAATATTTTCGCGCCTGCGGCTTCGCACCCGCGATGGATTTTTCGCACTTGCGGCTTCGCACCCGTAATGGATATTTCGCACCTGCGGCTTCGCACCCGCGATGGAGTTTTTGCATCTGCGATCACAATAGATATCAGCTGCCTCAACTCTTCTTCAAATTTCAAATTCGATCCGTTAACCACCCGGAATCCACCCGGGGGGCCTCGGGACCTTAACCAATTATACCAATATGTCCCAAAATATATTACGAACTTAGTCGAGCCTTCAAATCACATCAAACAACGTCGAATTCATGAATCGCAACCCATTCCAAGCCTAATGAACTTTGAAACTTCAACTTCTACAATCGATGCCGAAACCTAACAAATCACGTCCGATTGTCCTCAAATTTTGCACACAAGTCATAATTGATATAACGGAGCTATAAAAATTTTCAGAACTGAGTTCCGACTCTGGTATCAAAAAGTCAACTCCCCGATCAAACTTCCAAAATTAACTAAATTTCCTACTTTCGCCAAATGACTCCAAAATGATCTACGGACCTCCGAATCCACCTCCGGACGCGCTCACAATACCAGAATCATTATACGAAGCTATTCCCAGGATCAGAATCCCAAACGGACATCGATAACATTGAAATGTACTTCAACCCAAATTTATGAAATTCTTCCAAAATGTCAACTTCCACAATATGCGCTGAAACGCTCCCGGGTCATCCAAAACCCGATTCGGATATACACCTAAGTCCAAAATCATCATACGAACCTGTTGGAACCTTCAAATCCCGATTCAGCGGTCGTTTTCTAAAAATATTGACCGAAGTCAAACTTGCCCTTTTAAAGCCAAACTAAGGAACCAATTGTTCCGATTTCAACCCGATCGCTTCCAAATTCTGAATCAACCATCCTCCCAAGTCATAAATTAGTAAAAGCACATACGGGGAGTCTTATTTAGGGAAATGGGGTTCTAAAAGTCGAAACGACCATTTGGGTCGTTACATTCTCTCCTACTTAAATTGTAATGACCCAACCGGTCATTTTAACTTTTAGAACCTCATTCCCTAAAATAAAACTTTATGTAGGTGCTTGTAATGATTTATGACTTGCAGGGATGGTTGGTTCGGGATTTGGAAGTGTTTGAGGTGAGACCGGAATACTTGGTTCCTTAAGTTGGCCTTAAAGTGATAAGTTTGACTTCGGTCAACATTTTGAGAAAATGACCCCGGAATAGAATTTTGATGATTTCAACAGCTCCGTATGGTGATTTTGGACTTAGGAGCATGATCGGAATTTTATTTGGAAGTCCGTAGTGAAATTAGGCTTGAAATGGCTAAAATAAGAATTTAAAGTTTGAAAGTTTGACCGGGGGGTTGACTTTTTGATATCGGAGTCGGAATCCAATTCTGAAAATTTTCATAGCTCCATTATATAATATATGACTTGTGTGTAAAATTTGAGGTCATTCGGAGTTGATTTGATAGGTTCCGACATTGAATGTAGAAGTTAAAAACTCCTAGTTTCATTAAGCTTGAATTGGGGTATGATTCATGGTTTAAGCGTTGTTTGATGTGATTTAGAGGTTCGACTAAGTTTGTATGATATTTTAGGACTTGTTGGTATATTAGGTTGAGGTCCCGAGGGCCTCAGGTGAGTTTCAGATGGTTAACGGATCAGAATTTTGACTTAAAAAGCTGCTGCAATTTTTCCTCTTCTGTTGGGCATTCTGGACTGTCATCGAGCCCAGACCTCGAGCCCAGGCATCAAGCCAGAGTTGACGAGGCTCAGGCTCGAGCTTAGGTATCAAAGCCATGATCGAAGGCCATGATCGAAGGCAAAGCTCGAGGGATAGGATCGAGACCCAAGATCGAGGCCATGACCGAGGTCCAGGTTCGAGCTGGTTGATCGAAGTCCAGTACGAGGGCCAGGATCGAAGGTCCAGTTCGATTCCATGATCGAGAGCAAGGCTCGAGGGACAAGATCGAGAGCAAGGCTCGAGGGTCACTATCGAAGGACCATGCTCGAGCCTGAGATCGAAGACAACCCTCGATACCCTGATCGAAGGTACAAGCTCGATGCCGCGATCGAGGCCGAGTTCGAGGCCCAGTTCCGAACTGCTGGGCAGTTATAAAAATAGAGGACTTTCGTCCCATTTGCTATTTTTGGCGAAACTTGAGCTTGAGCAGAGGCAATATTTGGCAGATCTTCAAGGGAAAAATATTGGGGTAAGTGAATCTAACTTGGATTTGACTTATGAACATAAATATATCCTTGTTTTCACAATCTAATTAGTGTTTTGAGATTTAAATTTAGAAAAATTTAGAAATCTCATAGAAACGAAATTTTTTAGATTTCGGTATCGATTCGGAGTCGGATTTGAGTGAAATTGGTATGGTTGGACTCGTAATTGAATGGGTTGTCGGATTTCATAACTTTCGCCGGATTCCGAGATATGGGCCCCGCGGACGAATTTTTAATTAATTTCGAAATTTTTATTAAAAATATAGTATTTCCTTATAGAAGTTATTTCCTACAATCTTTAGTGATTGTACTGAATTATTTTGGCTAGATTCGAGCCAGACAGAGTTGGATAATCGTGGAAAAGGCAAAATCTTGGATTAAATTGGAGCAAGACGAGGTAAGTCTCTTGTCTAATCTTGTGAGGGGAAAATTTTCTCATAGGTGATTAAGATTAAATAATTGTTGCTAATTGTGGGGGCTACGTATGCACGAGGTGACGAGAGTCCGTGCATAGCTTTTATTAATGTCAAAGTCCGGGTAGTTTAGGACTCAAAGCATGTATTACTTGTGTAAATTGTATTCTTTGATTAATTAATATTAATTGATATCTATATGAATATATTGTGAATTGTTAAATAAAGATACTAAAGGATGGAAATATCACAGGCTTGATTGTCTGTTTTAATCAATTAATTGTCAAAAGAAATTGTTCTCCTCCCAAATTTATCTTATAATAAACATACTGTCCTTCCGGAGGCACATAAGAAAATGTCCTCCTTTCTTGTGGAGCGGGCCGAACGCCTCGGCAAGATAGATGCATCTATGGATCGCGCCGCACGTCCCTCGGCAGTGTACACGACACTCTGGATCGGGCCGTACGTCCTCGGCAGAAATCGTGCTTAATAATAATAATAATTACACGATACTTTAATAATTTATTTCAGCTTGAGAAGCTATTAATAAGTTGGAAAATCCTTGGAATTTAATGAATTATTATTCTTACTTGTTTATGGAATTTATTTATTACTCCTGTAAATGAGATTTAAATTGATAAATTGGAATTTTTCTGACTTTAAGGAATTTAATTAATATATTGAAAATTGATACATTGGAAGGAAGTTGATTATTTTTGCTGATTAAATAAATTCTGTAAATCACATTGATTTAAATATCCTAGTTTTATTTCAATTGCTATTGACCTATAGTGAGTGTCAAAGTCGGCCATCTCATCTCTACCACTTTGAGATTAGGCTTGATACTTACTGAGTACACGTTGTTTACGTACTCATACTACACTTGCTGCACTTTTTGTGCAGGATCTGAGACAGGTACTAGTGGAGGACCTATCATCACATACCCACGTCATCCAGAGGCATAGTGGTGAGCTGCCCTTCTAAGCCGTTCTGCAGTTACCAGTGTCTCTTCTTATGATATTTATATTCTGTCTATTTTATTTCAGACAGTATTTGGAGTTTATATTCTGTCTATTGTATAATCTACTAGATGCTCATTCACTTGTGACAGCAGGTCTTGGCACACACATTAGTAGAGTTTGGGTTTATATTTTCTTGGTTTTACATTTTATCAATGTATGCTTAATTTATTAGTTGGCTTGCCTAGCTGTAGTGTTGGGCGCCATCACGACCTACAGGTGAAATTGGGTCGTGACAACATGGTATCAGAGCTCTAGGTTCACGTAGGTCTCACAAGTCATGAGCAGACTTAATAGAGTCTTGCGGATCGGTACGGAGACGTCTGTACTTATCTTCGAGAGGCTATATGTTGTTAGGAAACTACCTTTCTTCATATTCCATCGTGCAATTGATGTAGTACTAAATATCCTTCTCTTATTCTCTCATATATGGTGAGAACACGCTCTAATGAGGTTCCAGACCAGGGAAGAGCTTCTCCCCCAGTTGTTAGAGGTCGAGGCAGAGGCCGAGGCCGAGGGAGGGCTCCAGCCCGTGGTAGAGTGCGAGGACGTCCCAGGACTATTCCGGTTATGCCGCTAGTGGATCCAGTAGAGAATACCATTATTGAGGAGCAGGGTGAGGTGCCTGTGGCAGAGCCAGCTCCGGTGGACATCACATCTGCACCGGGATTTCAGGATGTTATGGGTCGTATACTGCGATTCATGGATAATATGACTCAGGCCGGTTTATTTCCGATAGACCCAGCCACATCTCAGGCGGGCGGGAGAGCACAGACCCCTACTGCGCAGGCTCATGGATAGGCAGCTGCGGTATATCAGACCCAGGGTGCATTACCCGTGGGTGGAGTTCAGCCAGTGGCAACAGCTACACCTGAACCCAGGTCGGCTATAGCCGCCGATCCTCAGAAACTATTGGACAGATGGACTAGACTACATCCTCCTGTCTTCGGGGGTGAGCGACATGAGGATCCACAGGATTTCATTGATCATTGCAAGGATAGACTATACAACATGAGGATACTGGAATCCCATGGGGTTGATTTCGCTACTTTCCAGCTAGAGGGTAGAGCCCGTAGATGGTGGCAGTCTTATACTCTTGGCAGACCAGCAGATTCTCCTCCCATGACTTGGGACAGGTTCACCCGCATCTTCTTGGACAGGTATATTCCACCCTCCCAGAGGGAAGAGTTGCGGTTTCAGTTTGAGTAGCTCCAGCAGGGTCAGATATCAGTAACCGATTATGAGGTGAGGTTTTCTGAATTATCTCGCCATGCACTAATGATACTCCCTACTGAGGCGGAGAGAGTGCGAAGGTTTGTAGCCGGTTTACATACTGGTATTCAGGCTACTATGGCTCGAGAGGTTGAGATGGGTACTTCTTATGAGCGAGTTGTGGAGATAGCCCGGAGGATTGAGGGTGTACGTCAGCGGAGCCGAGAGCAGGTTATGAGAGATAAGCGGTTCAGGTACTCTGGAGAGTTCAGAGGTGCTCCGTTTGGGGGCAGAGGTCAGTTCTTGAGGGGACAGTCCAGCAGACCCCCATATCCAGCACCACCACCTCCTCGAGGTGCTCCAGTGCGACCTTATCTCAGTGCTATCCCAGAGAGTTCTTACCGCCCATCAGCTATTCAGGGTCCTCCCAGTGGGTATTCAGGTCCCTAGGGCCAGACACTTAGTCAGCAGCCCATCGCATCGAAGAGTTGTTACGAGTGCGGGGATCCCAGTCACATACGAAAGTTTTGCCCCAGGCTTCGAGGTAGACCAGTACAGTAGGGTCAGCAGCCTATGCTTACCGGACCAGTTGCTCCACTAGTAGTCCGACCACCCAGAGGTGGAGGACAGGTGGGAAGGGGCCGTCCTAGAGGCAGAGGCCAGCCAGTTGGCGCTCCATCTCAGTTCTATGCTTTTATGGCTAGACCAGATGCAGAGGCCTCAAATGCTGTGATTACAGGTATTATTTCTGTTTGTGGCAAAGATGCCTCAGTATTATTTGATCCAGGATCTACGTATTCATATGTGTCATCTCTATTTGCTCCATTCCTGGGTGTTTCTCGTGAGTCCTTGAGTACTCCTGTTTATGTGTCCACTCCTGTGGGCGATTCTGTTGTCGTGAACTGGATCTACCGGTCCTGTATTATTATATTCTGTGGTTATGAAACTAGAGCAGATCTCCTATTGCTTGAGATGACCGATTTTGAAATTATTCTGGGTATGGACTGGTTATCTCCATATCATGCTATTCTAGATTGTCATGCCAAGACTGTTACCTTGGCTATTCCAGCATTGCCTAAGCTGGAGTGGAAGGGTTCGCCTGTTAGTTCATTTAATCGAGTTATTTCTTTTATAAAGGCTCAACACATGGTTGAGAAGGGTTGTTTGGCTTATCTAGCCTATGTTCGGGATACTACTGCAGAGACTCCTGCTATTGATTTAGTGCATATAGTTCGGGAGTTCCCCGATGTATTTCCGTCAGATCTTCCAGGTATGCCACCTGATCGTGATATTAATTTCTGTATTGACTTGGCTTCAGATACCCAGCCTATATCTATCCCACCGTATCGCATGGCTCCGAAAGAATTGAAAGAATTGAAAGAACGGCTTGAAGAGTTACTAGCCAAAGGGTTTGTCAGACCGAGTGTATCGCCTTGGGGTGCACCCGTATTGTTTGTGAAAAAGAAGTATGGAACAATGCGGATGTGTATTGATTATCGCCAATTGAACAAAGTCACTATTAAGAACAAGTATCCGTTGCCACGTATTGATGATCTATTTGACCAGTTGCAGGGTGCTAGGGTATTCTCTAAGATCGACTTGAGGTCGGGGTACCATCAGTTGAAGATTCGGGATTCGGATGTTCCGAAGACTGCTTTCCGTACTAGATATGGTCATTATGAGTTTCTGGTAATGTCTTTTGGTTTAACTAATGCACCGGCAGCATTTATGGATTTGATGAATAGGGTATTCAGGCCATATATTGACTTATTTGTCATTGTCTTCATTGATGACATTTTGATCTATTCTCGTAGTAAGGAGGAGCATGAGCAGCATATGAGAGTAGTGCTTCAGACATTGCGGGAACAAAAGCTATATGCTAAGTTCTCTAAATGTGAGTTTTGGCTAGAGTCTGTAGCATTTTTGGGACATATCGTATCAGGCAAAGGTATTAAAGTTGATCCCAAGAAGAGTGAGGCAGTTCAGAATTAGCATCGTCCCACTTCGGTGACGGAGATTAGGAGTTTTCTGGGTTTGGCAGGTTATTATCGTCGGTTCGTGGAAGGTTTTTCATCTATTGCAGCACCTTTGACCAAATTAACCCAAAAGGGTGCTCCATTCTGATGGTCCGATGCTTGTGAGGTGAGCTTTCAGAAGCTCAAGACATCATTGACTACAACACCAGTGTTAGTGTTGCCTTCTAGTTCGGGGATGTATACAGTGTATTGTGACGCTTCGCGCGTTGGCTTGGGTTGTGTATTGATGCAGGAAGGCCAAGTTATTGCATATGCTTCACTTCAGCTGAAGCCCCACGAAAAGAATTATCCGGTACATGATTTGGAGTTAGCTGCGATTGTTCACGCTCTCAAGATTTGGAGGCATTATCTTTATGGAGTGTCTTGCGAAGTTTACACTGATCATCGCAGTTTGCAGCATTTGTTCAAGCAGAGGGATCTAAATTTGAGGCAGCGCAGATGGCTGGAGTTACTAAAAGATTATGATATTACTATCTTGTATCATCCGGGCAAAGCAAATGTGGTTGCAGATGCCTTGAGCAGAAAGGCGGAGAGTATGGGTAGTTTGGCTTTCATTTCAGCAGAGGAAAGACCATTAGCCTCAGATATTCAGTCTTTGGCTAACAGACTTGTGAGGCTGGATATCTCAGAGCCCAGTCGAGTTCTTGCATGTGTTGTGGCCCGGTCTTCACTATTTGAACAGATCAAGGCTCGCCAGTATGATGACCCACACCTGGTGGTTCTTCGTGAAACGGTACTACGAGGTGGTACCAAGGAAGTCACTATTGGTGTAGATGGTGTTCTACGACTCCAGGATCGTCTGTGTGTTCCTAATGTGGATGAATTGAGGAAAAAGATCCTGTAGGAGGCACACAGTTCTCGATATTCTATTTATCCAGGTGCTACTAAGATGTCTCGTGACTTGAGGCAACATTATTGGTGGCGACGAATGAAAAAGGACATAGTTGAGTATGTAGCTCGGTGTCTAAATTGTCAGCAAGTTAAATATGAGCACCAGAGGCCAGGTGGCCTACTCCAGCAGATGACCATACCAGAGTGGAAATGGGAACGAATTACTATGGATTTTGTAGTTGGGTTGTCGCGGACCTTGAGGAAGTTTGATGCAGTTTGGGTGATTGTTGACAGGTTGACCAAGTCGGCACATTTTATTCCTGTTGTGACTATGTATACTTCAGAGAGGTTGGCCCAGATTTATATTCAGGAGATAGTTCGGTTGCACGGTGTGCTAATTTCCATCATATCAGATAGAGGCCTCAGTTTACTTCACATTTCTGGAGAGCAGTACAGAGTGAGTTGGGGACCCGTGTAGAGCTCAGCACAGCCTTTCATCCGCAAACCGATGGACAGTCAGAGAGGACAATTCAGATTTTGGAGGATATGCTCAGAGCATGTGTGATTGACTTTGGAGGTCAGTGGGATCGTTTCCTGCCTTTGGCCGAGTTTGCTTATAATAACAGTTACCAATCCAGCATAGAGATGGCTCCGTTTGAGGCTTTATATGGTCGGCGATGTCGTTCACCTATCGGATGGTTTGAGCCAGGTGAGGCTAAGTTATATGGTACTGAATTGGTAAGGGATGCCTTGGAGAAGGTAAAATTGATTCAGGAGCGACTTCGTACAGCACAGTCCAGACAAAAGAGTTACGCGGATCAGAAAGCGCGTGATATATCATTTATGGTAGGTGAAAAAGTTCTCTTGAAGGTTTCGCCGATGAAGGGAATTATGAGTTCGGGAAGAAGGGCAAGTTGAGCCCAAGGTTTATAGGCCCATTTGAGGTGTTGAAACGAGTTGGGGAGGTTGCTTATGAGCTTGCCTTGCCTCCCAGCCTATCGGGAGTTCATCCGGTTTTTCACGTATCTATGCTTCGGAAGTATCATGCCGACCTATCACATGTGTTAGACTTCAGCACAGTTCAGCTAGATAATAGCTTGGGTTATGAAGAGGAGCCAATTGCCATTGTTGATAAACAGGTTCGCCAGTTGAGATCCAAGAAGGTTTCTGCAGTAAAGGTCCAGTGGAGGGGCCAACCAGTCGAGGAAGCGACTTGGGAGGCCGAGGAAAACATGCAGAGCAGATATCCAGATTTATTCAGCACTCCAGGTACAATTCTAAACCCGTTCGAGGGCGAATGTTTGTTTAAGAGGTGGAGAATATAATGACCCAACCGGTCATTTTAACTTTTAGAACCCCATTCCCTAAAATAAAACTTCCCGTAGGTGCTTGTAATGATTTATGACTTGCGGGGATGGTTGGTTCGGGATTTGGAAGTGTTTGAGGTGAGACCGGAATACTTGGTTCCTTAAGTTGGCCTTAAAGTGATAAGTTTGACTTCGGTCAACATTTTGAGAAAACGACCCCGGAATAGAATTTTGATGATTCCAACAGCTCCGTATGGTAATTTTGGACTTAGGAGCGTGATCGGAATTTTATTTGGTAGTCTGTAGTGAAATTAGGCTTGAAATGGCTAAAATAGGAATTTAAAGTTCGAAAGTTTGACCGGGGGGTTGACTTTTTGATATCGGAGTCAGAATCCAATTCCAAAAATTTTCATAGCTCCGTTATGTAATTTATGACTTGTGTGTAAAATTTGAGGTCATTCGGAGTTGATTTGATAGGTTCCGACATTGAATGTAGAAGTTGAAAACTCCTAGTTTCATTAAGCTTGAATTGGGGTATGATTCATGGTTTAAGCGTTGTTTGATGTGATTTAGAGGTTCGACTAAGTTTGCATGATGTTTTAGGACTTGTTGGTATATTAGGTTGAGGTCCCGAGGGCCTCGGGTGAGTTTCAGATTGTTAACGGATCAGAATTTTGACTTAAAAAGTTGCTGCAATTTTTCCTCTTCTGTTGGGCATTCTGGACTGTCATCGAGCCCAGACCTCGAGCCCAGGCATCGAACCCAGGCATCAAGCCAGAGTTGACGAGGCTCAGGCTCGAGCTTAGGTATCGAAGCCATGATCGAAGGCCATGATCGAAGGCAAAGCTCGAGGGATAGGATCGAGACCCAAGATCGAGGCCATGACTGAGGTCCAGGTTCGAGCTGGTTGATCGAAGTCCAGTCCGAGGGCCAGGATCGAAGGTCCAGTTCGATTCCATGATCGAGAGCAAGGCTCGAGGGACAAGATCGAGAGCAAGGCTCGAGGGTCACTATCGAAGGACCATGCTCGAGCCTAAGATCGAAGACAACCCTCGATACCCTGATCGAAGGTACAAGCTCGATGCCGTGATCGAGGCCGAGTTCGAGGCCCAGTTCCGAACTGCTGGGCAGTTATAAAAATAGAGGACTTTCGTCCCATTTGCCATTTTTGGCGAAACTTGAGCTGGAGCAGAGGCAATTTTTGGTAGATCTTCAAGGGAAAAACATTGGGGTAAGTGATTCTAACTTGGATTTGACTTATGAACATAAATATATCCTTGTTTTCACAATCTAATTAGTGTTTTGAGATTTAAATTTAGTAAAATTTAGACATCTCATAGAAACGAAATTTTTTAGATTTCGGTATCGATTCGGAGTCGGATTTGAGTGAAATTGGTATGGTTGGACTCGTAATTGAATGGGTTATCAGATTTCATAACTTTCACTGGATTCCGAGATGTAGGCCCCGCGGGCGAATTTTTAATTAATTTCGAAATTTTTATTAAAAATATAGTATTTCCTTATAGAAGTTATTTCCTACAATCTTTAGTGATTGTACTGAATTATTTTGGCTAGATTCGAGCCAGACAGAGTTGGATAATCGTGGAAAAGGCAAAATCTTGGATTAAATTGGAGCAAGACGAGGTAAGTCTCTTGTCTAATCTTGTGAGGGGGAAATTTCCTCATAGGTGATTAAGATTAAATAATTTTTGCTAATTGTGGGGGCTACGTACGCACGAGGTGACGAGAGTCCGTGCGTAGCTTCTATTAATGCCAAAGTCCGGGTAGTTTAGGACTCAAAGCATGTATTACTTGTGTAAATTATATTCTTTGATTAATTAATATTAATTGATATCTATATGAATATATTGTGAATTGTTAAATAAAGATAATAAAGGATAGAAATCTCACGGGCTTGATTGTCTGTTTTAATCAATTAATTGTCAAAAGAAATTGTTCTCCTCCCAAATTTATCTTATAATAAACATACTGTCCTTCCGGAGGCACATAAGAAAATGTCATCCTTTCTTGTGGAGCGGGCCGAACGCCTCGGCAAGATAGATGCATCTATGGATCGTGCCGCACGTCCCTCGGCAGTGTACACGACACTCTGGATCGGGCCGTACGTCCTCGGCAGAAATCGTGCTTAATAATAATAATAATTACACGATACTTTAATAATTTATTTCAGTTTGAGAAGCTATTAATAAGTTGGAAAATCCTTGGAATTTAATGAATTATTATTCTTACTTGTTTATGAAATTTATTTATTACTCCTGTAAATGAGATTTAAATTGATAAATTGGAATTTTTCTGAATTTAAGGAATTTAATTAATATATTGAAAATTGATACATTGGAAGGAAGTTGATTATTTCCGCTGATTAAATAAATTCTGTAAATCACATTGATTTAAATATCCTAGTTTTATTTCAATTGCTATTGACCTATAGTGAGTGTCAGAGTCGGCCATCTCGTCTCTACCACTTTGAGATTAGGCTTGATACTTACTGAGTACACGTTGTTTACGTACTCATACTACACTTGCTACACTTTTTGTGCAGGATCTGAGACAGGTAATAGTGGAGTACCTATCATCATATACCCACGTCATCCAGAGGCATAGTGGTGAGCTGCCCTTCTGAGCCGTTCTGCAGTTACCAGTGTCTCTTCTTCTGATATTTATATTCTGTCTATTTTATTTCAGACAGTATTTGGAGTTTATATTCTGTCTATTGTATAATCTACTAGATGCTCATTCACTTGTGACACCAGGTCTTGGCACACACATTGGTAGAGTTTGGGTTTATATTTTCTTGGTTTTACATTTTATCAATGTATGCTTAATTTATTAGTTGGCTTGCCTAGCTGTAGTGTTGGTCGTCATCATGACCTACAGGTAAAATTGGGCCGTGACATAAATATACATTCGTCCTTGAACGTGCTAAGTACTGTTCCGGAGTTGTCCAAAATCACTGTTTAACACTTCGAGCACCTACCGTGCTACCACACCCGATTGAGCACATTAGCTCGAGCAAATTTGACGATTTCCCCCCTTATTTAGGCAATTAAGCCTTAGAGCCCAATTCTAACATCCAGAATTCTCTACCATGCCTGTTTCCAACGTACGAACACCGTATCAATAACTACGATGCCCCAATATTGGTTCCAACTCTTGACATCCTTCCACGATGGAAGAAATGTGTCGAAATTCATAACCAACTGCCGCGTTAACAAATTATTGAGTTTCTCCTTCTGACCAGAACCATTGCCTCATTATGGACCAAATAATGGTATTTGCTCTTTATTATACTTCATATAATCCGATCTCACTGATCTCGGACCCAATAATCTTGTCTCACCCAGTATAAGTTGTTCAGGCAATAAGCCACCTCAGACACTATCAGAAAGCCTCATATGATGCCACAATGAGCTAATAAGCTACAGACTCGATTGTGATACATAAGAAAAAAAATGAACTCTGGAAAGGATTACTCAACCCACATGACTAATTAAACAACTGAAAAGGTGTCATGAACCTTTCTCACAAAATACACAAAATAGAATATAGGGGACTATACTCAATATCACATTGTTGCGGCGTACAACCATATCCATACATGATATCGTTGCTGCGTGCAACCCGATCCAAACAACATACCCTTGGCGGCGTGCCACCCGATCCGCACATGATACCATTGCAGCATGCAACCCGATCCAAACAACATACCCGTGGAGGCATGCCACCGATCCGCACAAAAAGAATCTATAAGAAAATACTTACCGAGCTAGAATGCTCATTACTGCAAAAATATCCGAATATCGGACACAAGCACGCTAAGTGCATGATACCATCCCTGGGAGGATCGACAGCGCCATACGCTACAAAACTCAAGCACAACTAAGATGCGATATATGAATTTGAATTTCGAGAGCCATCCTGCTCACATAGAACCATCGCTACGCATAACCTCAACACAGAAGAAATTTATCAAGCCATTTCACAACTTACATGGCACGATTTAGTATTACACGAAATAGCCGACGACAAAACGACGTCCAACATCCGAATACTCCTCCTTAAGAAGCGTTATGCTGAATGAACACATCCGGCCTGATATAGAGCCCATATTCATATTTAAATCCATCCACAGACCTCAAGACGATTCTGATCATACCATACTTGGGTAAATAATCTCTCAAGGATCCACAACGACCCTTTTTTTTTTTTCTTTTTTTCTTTTACATTTTTTACATGACACGCAAGAACAACCGTCGAATTCAAAACAAACTTTTACAATTCTCAACCAACTGAATAGAGCGCCCTTCAGGCATAAATTCTCACATTAGCAATAGTACCTAAAATCTTCATATTTGGTTGTTAGATATTTAATCAATCAAGTGACTACTTGTCACACTTATACAATCTTCCCGTGGAATACGCTCCCACGAGCTTCCGCAACAGATAACAAGTCTGCACATCTATACTATCGGCCATACAAATGCTATAAGGAGAATCAAGGATACGCAAATCAATACACAAGCCTCTTACGCATAACACCGATCTCAGGTGACGCTGAAGACAACACCAGCTTGCTTTAAGCCTCTAAATCCTTTCCCGCTCGTCCGAGCTTGTGACATTCTTGTCAAAACCGAACCGCAACCTCGATCCTCAAATTTCAAATTCTCATGCCGTTCACTGCACCTAGCATGCCAATACGCGAGAGTACATGAATTCCATCATAACTCCCGAACCACTAATAGATCAAATATTTCATCAAATAACAACCTTTTTCCTTACTCATTTCAAGAGAACCATTTCAATACGCGATGGGATTCTCATATCCGCAAAATATTATCGGCCTCAAGTAGTGGTCTAAACCACTATAACTTTTCTGGGATCCCTCTACACTTAACATGCCCTAATACTTGAATTCCTCCAAATAAAATCAATTACAGCGGCTATCAAGCCTCGCACGTACCGGCACAAATCACATGCATAACTCAATGCGCTGAAGGAACTTATCATTGTCACCATCATGACAATTCAACCATTGTTAGCCGACCCGTCTTTTCTCAATTTATTCTCAACTTGCCTTAGAAATAATAATAGCTCCATTGATTACATCACAAACTCAAATCTTTACTCATCCCGAGTGACCTTATTTCACGAGACCTCGCTGTTTCAATATCCACAAATCATCTCATACCCCTCCTTGTGCGCACTTTTTCATCTTCAATTGGTACACCCATTCTGATACTTCTTTTATGAATCCGAAGTTATTTTCTTCCGTTTCTCAAATGCTACACCACAACCTAAAGATAATGTAGAGTACTCCAAGCCCCGTTTCATAATCTGCTGCAAAAGCTCGATACTCAACCATACTACGGACTCGAGATCCTTAGACATCACACTTTAAATTTTTGAACCCGCTAAGACCATTATTGAGAGTCACTTGTTCTGACTTGTTCCCAAACATGATCAACTCTAAGGCCCTGCTAGCATATGGACATTTTCTCAAGGAAACACCTGACTATCTCACTTTCCCTGTGCATTACATCTACACGAAGCATAAACTCTGAGTCTTCCCAAAGCCCAAACATGAATCGATAAGGCCAAATATGGCATACATTCCTCAAATCCTTTGCTCAAATTACCACCGATGTTTTCTTTTCTTAGTCGTGATGACCCACCAATACACCGATAACCATAAACCGCACAAGTTGACACTACGCAATCCAATCATAGACGGTGGGGCTCTCCCACTTAGCTTGAAGCTACAATTACGAAATTCTGGAATCCACCGAGATTCTTTCTTCATTGTTGACATGATCCTGCACACGCAACTCGCCAAATTTCTCGGAATCCTTCTATTAACCTTTGATAAACACTCCGAACCACTATCCACATTTACATATTAAATCTCTTACCGGGTAGCTAGTAAAACTCTTCGCAGAAGCTTTGACAACACCACGCGACCGCTAACCTGCTCACAGGAGATAACCCACCTGTGGAAATTACATGCCGACATATTCCAACGCCGCTGCACTAGGTGCAAATACTACGAAATCAATAGAGCATCCTGAGTCCGAGCTCATTCACCAGCTGCACTAGTCCGTTCACTCCTCATGAATGTCAACTAAAGGTGCGACAATACATTCCAATCCAAAGTCATGTTGTATCCTTCTTCATATCAAGCAACTCCCTCATGTTGTATCCAATCTTCCTCAATATAGCAGTTAATATTACAACTTAAGTCCGTAGACCTAGTCACTGTCCATCCTAAATCCCAAATCACTTCAAACTTTCCTCAAGCCGTGTAGTTATCCTACCACGTAACTCATATGCTACCTTGCCACTCTTCTTTAAGCAACTACTCAACTTATGTTTCTCACACTTGGCCTCCTAGGAACTTAACCACCACAAGACACCTTCCACATGTCCTTCCTCATCCTTCGTTGCCCATTTGTTGCCTTAACTAAAAATTCGTCTCTGTAGCACTTGAACTAATAGCTCGTTACTAGCTTTAAACCTTTCTGACGATCATCCTTCTCGAGACATCAATACTAGGAACGCTGCTTCAATCCTGAATCACTGCACACCGCGATCTCTAACAACTGCTTCCCCTGTACCAATTCCTAACACCCCGTCGTGAAAGCGAGTTGAAAAAACCAATAACATCAGCGAACCTTAACGCATTTTACAAGGCAATGACACCATATCAAAATTGAGAACTCTACCACACTCGAAAATATCAAGCTTCGTTACTCCATCAACCCCAAACCTGAACATTCATAGTCCGATTGCCTTTTCTCCGCTGGAATTAAAACATGGAACCTCTGAATCATGTACTGAGAAAACCTTCTTTCAAGTCGTTTACTGCCCTGACACATAGACGGGCATTTTACCATTTCATAAACACTATGCGATAACAACACACGAATCGTCATAATAATCAATGCCAAATCTTAAAACCTTAGGTAGTATTGATACTTAATTTGAAATGACAGAGTGGCCTTTCGCAAGGCGACGACAATAGCCCAATTAATTACACCGGGAGAAGCATTATGTACTACATCTGTAGTACCATTAAAAATTTCCTTAATCCCCAATTTATAACAAGCGCTTCACGTCGCATAAGATTGAGTAGGAAGGAAATGAAGGCATAAGTCTCAAAGGAATCAAATCGCATGATGAGGAATCAAAAAGGGAAGTATTCCTAACAGCCTTATATCCTTTCAATGATAAGTACAGACGTCTCTGTACCGATCCGCAAGACTCTACTAGACTTGCTCATGACTCATGAGACATAAGTGAACCTAGTGCTCTGATATCATGTTGTCACGACCCAAAATTCATAAAGGTCGTGATGGCGCCGGACACCGCTGTCAGACAAGCCAACAATAATTACTAAATAAATTCTCATTTTAATATTTTTGAAGTCATAGTTTTTCCCCTCAATTAAATTGCAGAAGATGAAGTTTACAAAATACGTAATAATATCTTTAAAAATTTCCAATACAGTGCAAAACATAATCATCTCAAAACCCGGTGTCACAAGTGCATGAGCATTTACTAGAGAATAAAAATAAAATACAACATCTGTCCAAAATACAAATTAGACAGATAAATATAATATTTCTGAAGGAGACTTTGTTGGCTGCGGATCGTAATACAGAATGCAGCTCACCTATGTCCCCATAACTATTAACCACACCTCTGCGCTCACAAGGCCGCTAGACAAATATGTACCTGCACAATAAAATGTGCAGCAAGTGCAGCATGAGTAGGAAATAACGTGTACCCAGTAAGTATCAAGTCTAATCTCGAAAAGGTAGAGATGAGATGACCGACTTTGGCACTCACTATAGGTCAATAATATTAAATAATCATGAAAATAGAAATATTTATATCAACATGATTCACAGAGTTTACAATAATTTTATTGAACCAGCAGAAGTAATTAAATCCCTTCAATTCCAATAAATTTCTAATTAATCAATTAGCCTCATTTACAGGAATAACAATAATTTTCTTAACAAGCAGAGATAAATAAATTCTTTAACTTCTAATAATTTCCAAATCTCAATTAGCTTCACAAGCTGAAATAAACTATTCAAAGTATCATGTAATTATTATTATTAAGTACGATTTCTGCCGAGGTCATTCGGCCCGATCCAAATTTTCGTGTACACTGCCGTGGGACGAGCGGCACGATCCATAAATGCATCTATTCTATCGAGGCGTTCGGCGCGCTCCACAAGAAAGGAGGACATTTTTCTTATGTACCTCGAGGAATGAGAGTATGTTTATTATAAGATAAATTCGAGAGGATGAACAATTCCTTTTAACAATTATTTAATTTAAAAAAAATTAAGCATATGAGATTTTTATCTTTTAATATCTTTCCCTAAAAATTCACAATATATATCAAATAATTAAATTAAATAAAAGATAAAATTTACACAAGTAATTCATGTTTTGAGTCCTAAACTACCCGGATTTTAGCATTAATAGTAGCTACACACGGACTCTCGTCACCCCGTACGTACGTAGCCCCCCCACAATTAGCAATAATTATTAATTTAATTACCTATGAGGTAATTTTCCCCTCACAAGATTAGACAAGAGACTTACTTTGTCTCAAAGTCCACTTTCCGATCACCACGTCGCGTTAAATTCTCAATTCAATGCCGAAAAATCCGAACTATAAAAAAGTTATATAAAATAATTAATACACGTTCAAAAATTGGAAATTTATCTATTAAATAAATTACCCTATCCAAAATGGTAAAATTCCTAAAATTCACCCCTGGCCCACGCGTCCGGATTTCGAAAATTTTCGGAGGGAATAGTTACCCATATTTTCAAGAACTCAAACATATAATTTTCATCCAATTTCATAACCATTTTCGTGGTGAAAAATAAAAAATACCAATTTTCTAGGTTTTCCTTCAAAACTCCAAATTTCTACAAATTTTCATGTCTAAATCCATATATAAACCATGTATTTAACTTGCAATAGGTGGGAATTAACTTACCCCCAAGTTGCTAGGTGAATGCTCCTCTCAAGAAGCTCCCAATATCGTCCAAGAATGAAGAAATGAGCAAAAATACTCAAATCCACGTTTTAAACACTCACTGCCCAGCGATCATTGCGCCCGCGGCAAACGTTTTTCGCGCGTGCGGCCTCGCACCAGCGATAGATTATTCGCACCTGCGGCTTCGCACCCGTGATGGATTTTTCGCACCTGCGGCTTCGCACCCGTGATGGATATTTCGCACCTGCGGCTTCGCACCCGCGATTGATTTTTTGAATCCGCGATCACAATAGATATCAGCTGCCTCAACTCTTCTTCAAATTCCAAATTCGATCCGTTAACTACCCGAAATCCACCCGGGGGCCCTCGGGACCTTAACCAATTATACCAACACGTCCCAAAACATATTACGAACTTAGTCGAGCCTTCAAATCACATCAAACAACGTCGAATTCATGAATCGCACCCCATTCCAATCCTAATGAACTTTGAAACTTCAACTTTTACAATCGATGCCGAAACCTATCAAATCACGTCCGATTGTCCTCATATTTTGCACACAAGTCATAATTGACATAACGGAGCTATAAAAATTTTCATAATTAAGTTCCGACTCCGGTATCAAAAAGTCAACTCCCCGGTTAAACTTTCAAAATTAACCAAATTTTTAACTTTCGCCAAATGACTCCAAAATGATCTACGGGCCTCCGAATCCACTTTCGAACGCGCTCCCAATACCAGAATCATTATACGGAGCTATTTCCAGGCTCGGAATCCCAAACGGACATCGATAACATTGAAATGTACTTCAACCCAAATTTATGAAATTCTTCCAAAATGTCAACTTCCACAATAGGTGCCGAAACGCTCTCAGGTCATCCAAAACCCGATTCGGAGATACGACTAAGTCCAAAATTATCATACGAACCTGTTGGAACCTTCAAATCCCGATTCCGGGGTCGTTTTCTAAAAATATTGACCGAAGTCAAACTTGCCCTTTTAAAGCCAAACTAAGGAGCCAATTGTTCTGATTTCAACCCGATCACTTTCAAATTCCGAACCAACCATCCCCGCAAGTCATAAATTAATAAAAGCACATACGGGGAGTCTTATTTAGGAAAACGGGATTCTAAAAGTTAAAATAAGCGGTTGGGTCATTACAGAAACATAGCTACAAATTATTATTTTGTAATCGAAAATATGAAAATCATACTCAATTTTTTTTTTTAGTTTAACTTCTCAAATATTAATAATGTCACAGAAGAAGTAACAGTTTGATATAAAATGAGATAGAGATTATTAATTTTTCCTTTCCGTGTTGCTGCTTGTTTGACAACTAATATTAACAATTCATGACAGCAAAAATGTTGTAATTAATGATCGACGACCGAGACAACAATGAGACTTATGGCGCCTGTTGGATCTAATATGAAAGATGATGGAGCAGAAAAATTAAATATAAAAATGGAAAAGAAGCACCATTGTTTTAACAATTTATTAATTATTTCATAACAAATTTGTAATTAATGCAGAAAATAATCCAATAAACTAATAATCAATCATATAATGATCACTTATCTAAACTAAAAAACGGATCCATCAGGTTAAGTTATAGTGAACATGGAGTTATTTGTATTTGTATTGGTAAAAAATATAAATAGATTGTGAGAAAAATAAAAATAGATGGTAAAATGATTGACGAAAGCACAAACTAATTCGAATATTATATTATTAAAATAATAAATAAATATCAATTACTACTTTTAGTAGGATTACCTCCCGAAATGATGTATAACAAAGAAAAACTGATTATCAAACTACTCAAATAAATAAATATGATTATCACACAATTTCTCAATCAAATAAAAATAATATATTAAAAAATATCTTTGAAATAAGGGTGGGTCGGTCCTAACGGATCGGGTCAGCTGATTTTGGTTGGGTCCGGTTATTAATTATATAAGAAAGATAAAATAGTGGGTTCTATTTAACTAAGGGCATGAATGAGCAAGTATTGAACGATTTGGACATATCTGTGCCAAACTAATAACGACAGGCATATCTGTCCTAATTCGCATAGTTCATCGACATATGTAGCCATTTTCCGATTAATATATGATACTATTCTACTACATGACCCTACAAAGATGTTCCCAAAGAATGTTCTCTATAAAGGTTATAGAGAGGAAGGATGCTAACATTTTGTTGATTTAATTTATGACTAAATCACATGTACCAAGTCTAAAAAATTGAATATTAATTTTTTTTTTGTTTTTTCGTTTGGTATTTGGTATTTATATTGGAGCCCGACTAAATCCGGTTGATTCACACTGTGATAGATTAATATTTTACTATTTTTTTTTATAATCTCGAATCTGTGTAAATATTGAGGGAATTAGTTCATCTATTGGTATAACGATTCGAAAGCACTAACACAAAGTAAGTAAAATTTTGCAAGAGATAGTTTTCACCTAGCTTTAAGATTGTGTACGATCAAAATCGAGCTCGCCTACGACATGACAGATTATGAACATGACAACCAAAGACTAAAGATCGGCCCCGAGTCTCACCGAGCTAGAACCCAGGGTCATAACGCCTGCTTTCGAGAACATTGAGTCCGTAATCCCGAAGTCAATCTTAGTCCCGATCGAGCTCGAAGAAACGTTGTTAGCATAACTAATAGAAGACCGAAATATCCGTGACCGGTCAGATACTACGGCGGAAATCTCGGCACGTATCAATAAGGCACCGGCAATCATCAAATCAAGAGATTTTTTTACATTTTATAGAATTGTACCTAATGTAGGACTCCTCTATTATATAAAAGGGGGTCTGATAATTCATTGAAAATATTGTAACGCGCATTCCAAAGCTATATATCATTATTATTTTTTAAAGCTCTTGTTCTTTTGTATCCTGGCACCAATCGGAGCATACCTGATTCGAGGGGGATTAACTTTCCAAGGCTAAGATCGTTCAATTCGTGTGTATCCTGGCACCGATCGGAGCATACCTGATTCGAGGGGGATTAACTTCCCAAGGCTAAGATCATTCAATTCATGTGTATCCTGGCACCGATCGTAGCGTACCTTATTCGAGGGGGATTAACTTCCCAAGGCTAAGATCGTTCAATTCGTGTGGTTTGCATTTACTTTATCATAACTTATTTCAATTACAATCTAATTTATCGTTTTGTATCAAGTTAGTCCACGTATCGTTAAAATTACTTACAAATTCAATTGTCATCCGATTTTGAGGGTAAACAGTTTGGCGCCCACCGTGGAGCTAAGGATAATAGTGGTTATTTGATACAAATCTTTATAACACACACTACTTCACACTTGTTCTTTGAAGTGTCTCTAATTTCAGGTTAAAACTCAAAATGTCGAACTCTCAATCAGCACCCCTACATGTTGACAATGAGTCCAGCCATCACAATGAAAATAACAACATAGCGCCCAGTGATGAGGTAGCACCCGTTGATCCCATCAAAATTTCGATCGCGGGTTCGATTGATGCTAATTCACATGTGGCTATCGGCACAAACTTGCCTACCGACCTCGAGAATATCGTCTGTGGTGGAGCTCGATCGGCAACTCAAAAAATACAAAACATTGGAGGAGACGGGATCAGTTTACGGGTGATCTTCGAAATGTTGCAGGATCAACAGGCGGTGATAGCTCAGTTATAGAACCAAAGCCATGCACCGAGCAGGGTTGAACCCGATCCACCTCGGGAAGTCACCCGCAGGGATGAACCGGTCACAGAAAGGTCAAAAGAACATGAATCGGGGGCTAACCCCGAGATCATAAATATGCTCGAAGAGTTGACAAAATGGATAGAATCAGGGGAGAAGAAAATCGAAGCTAATGACAAAAAGGTGGAAACCTACAATTCCAGGGTAGACCAAATCCCAGGAGCACCGCCAATATTGAAAGGCCTGGATTCCAAAAAGTTCGTGCAAAATCCTTTTTATCTGAGCACGGATCCAAATCCGATCCCTAAGAAATTCCGCATGCCTGAGATTGCTAAGTATAGTAGAATGACCGACCCAAATAAGCATGTAACCTCTTACACATGTGCCATCAAAGGGAACGACTGGGAGGATGATGAGATCGAGTCTGTCCTGTTGAAGAAGTTCGGAGAGACCCTGTCAAAAGGGGCTATGATATGGTATCACAACTTATCTCCTAATTCTATTGATTCATTTGCTATGCTTGCAGATTCTTTCGTGAAAGCACACACCGGGGCCATCAAGGTCAAGACTAGGAAATCAGACCTTTTCAAAGTAAAACAGAAGGATAACGAGATGCTCAGAGAGTTCGTGTCCCGGTTTCAAATGGAACGAATGGACCTGCCACATGTCGCTGATGATTGGGCCGTTCAGGCTTTCACCCAAGGGCTCAATGTTCGAAGCACGGTGGCTTCACAACAGTTGAAACAAAACCTGATAGAATATCCGGCCGTTACTTGGGCCGACGTGCATAGCTGGTAACAATCGAAGATCAGAGTGGAAGATGATCAACTCAGGGCCCCTTCAGGTCTGTTTATCCCGTCAGAACCATCGACAGAGTCAAGAGAGACATAGATCATGAACCGAAACCAAACATGGATCTATATCAGCCGTATAATGAAGATCGAAGAAGCAATGGGTCTGAGCGGAACTCTATGAAAAACGAAATGAGAAGTGACCGAGGTTAGAGCAACCGGGGACTCATGAGCAAAAACAACTTTGACAGGCCCATTACGCGGTAATTGAAGCCAAGTGTGACTCCCTCCTTGTAGTGAACCAAGTTAATGGGACGTTCGAGGTCAGAGAAGAACGAATGCAAAGGTACTTGGATAAATTGCAGGTAACATTACATTGATTCGAAGATTGGACTTTGCAACATGTACCTTGGGATCAAAACAGTGCGGCTAATGCCCTCGCTAACCTAGGGTCATCGGTCGAGGACGACGAGTTCAACTCAAGGGCAGTCGTACAACTTTTGAGATCGGTAGTGGAAGAAGGTAATGCCGAGATTAACCCAACTAGCCTAACTTGGGACTCGAGAAATAAATATAGAGAATACCTGAAGACCAGAAAACTATCGTCGGATCCAAAGGAACCGAGGGCCCTACGTACAAAGGCAGCCTGGTTCAGCCTGTTCGAAGACGAAACCCTATTTAGAAGAACAATCGATGGCCCACTCGCGATATGTCTAGGACCAAGGGACACCGAGTACGTTTTGAGGGAAATCCACGAAGGCACCTGTGGAAATCATTCATATGCCGAATCATTGGTTCGAAAAGTGATCAGAGCCAGCTACTACTGGATCGATATGGAAAAGGACGCGAAGGAATTCGTACAAAAATGTGATGAATGTCAAAGATACGCTCCGATGATTCATCAGCCCGGGGAGCTGCTGCATTCGGTTTTGTCACCATGGTCGTTCAT
The DNA here is from genome assembly GCF_000715075.1 of Nicotiana tabacum. Lineage (NCBI taxonomy): Eukaryota > Viridiplantae > Streptophyta > Magnoliopsida > Solanales > Solanaceae > Nicotiana > Nicotiana tabacum. The sequence continues at coordinate 35,310 of NW_027438598.1, forward strand.
GAAGTGGGGAATGAATATCATTGTCCCCCTTCTATGGGCACCTCGTAAGGCTTAATTTATATTGTTTATGACTGACTATTTTTCTAAATAGGTGGAAGCCTAGGCATACGAAAAGGTCAGGGAAAAGGAAGTCATCGATTTTATTTGGGACCACATCATGTGCCGGTTCGGAATGCCGGCCGAGATCATATGCCACAATGGGAAACAATTCATGTGCAGCAAAGTTAGCAAGTTTCTTAAAGATCATAAGATCAAAAGGATCCTATCAACACCCTACCACCCTAGTGGGAACAGACAAGTAGAATCGACCAACAAAACTTTTACTTCAAAACCTCAAGAAAAGGCTGACCGACGCCAAAGGAAAATGGAAGAAAATCCTACCCAAAATCTTATGGGCATACCGTACGACCTCGAAGTGCAGTACCAGGGCCACCCCGTTCTTACTAGTTTACGGCGCCAAAGCTTTAATACCAGTCGAAGTCAGAGAACCAAGTCTCAGGTTCCGATATGCAACCAAGGAATCAAACGACGAGGCTATGAACACGAGCCTAGATCTATTAGATGAAAGGCGCGAAGCAACCCTTGTCCGGTTGGCTTCCCAAAAATAGCGGTTCGAGAGATATTACAATTGAAGGGCCAACCTTCAACACTTCCATGTCGGGGACATAGTGTTAAAGAAGGTCACACTAAACGCCCGGAACCCAAATGAAGGAAAGTTGGGCCCGAACTAGGAAGGACCTTATCAAATTATCGAGATCACCGGTAAAGGATCGTACAAGCTCGGAACAATGAACGGTGAGCAACTACCAAACATTTGGAACATAACTCATTTGAAGCGATACTACTATTAAGGTATGATCTCATTAATTTCCTTTTATTTATTTACATTACGAACTAACACTTGTAGGCAATCATCAAAGAACGATACAATCTTTAGGCCTGAAAGCACGCATTGCACTCTTTTTCCCTTGAACCGGTTTTGTCCCAAATGGGTTTTTCAGCAAGGCTTTTAATGAGGCAACAGTAAATCGTGCTAACTTAGAATTGAAGGCCGGTTATGAACTGGTATCAAAAATTATGACAACAGTATTCGGGACCGAGCGTAACAAGAAAGGAAATTTTATGATTGAATGGTCTCGGCTCGATCGATAGGATTTACTGTAAGGGCCAAACGGTCAAACGAATCGTGCCTGCATAGATTGCTCGAGTCCTGACAAAAAACTTGTACACATGTGTAACTATTACGCACAAGAATAAAAAGAAGTTTCTACCTTGCGGATAAATATCTTGTCCCTTAAGAATTTCTCTTTTTTTTTTCTTTTTTTCTCTTAAGGAATTTCCTACATCCGATCCCTTAAAGGTATTGAGCCCAAGGGCTGCCTTTATCCGGGTTCAAATGATCACTCCCATTCGGAGACTGTTATCTTAGGCAAAGCCCGAATAATTTGAGGGCATGAATCTCCTCGAGGGATTCTCTTCGCGATTGTCGCTTCTCATAATCAACAATGTCCTTCAAGCGGTCTTGGGCCGCCTCGGCATCGGCCTTATATTGGGCCACCATCTCGTCGGCTTCGGCGTCGACTTTAACCACCGTTTCAAGTTCCTTGGCCATAATTTTTCGATCAGAGGCAGCCGAACTTAGCCGAGACTGGAGCTCTTCAAACCTTTTGGCCTGCACCTTGACCTTTTCATTTGCTGCTCGAAGGTAGACCTCGGCCGAAGTCTGTTGTGCCCAAGCAACCTCTTTTTCTGAGGATAGGCGATCTATCTTGCCCTTCCATTCATCGGTCTTGGCCTTGACAACATCCATCTCAGCTCGCAGTTGATCGATCTGATCAATTTTTTGTTGGACTTGCGGATTTCGACCATTAGTCACCGAGCTTAGCTCTTCGTCACTAACCTCAAATATTTTTACCTGCTCGACCAAGTCGGCATGCTCCTTTCGAGCCACTTCCAACTCAGCTCGGATGCTCTTAACCTCCCACTCACATTGCTTACTGAGAAGTTTGTACATATCTCTCTTCTTAGTAAGCTCTTTGGCTTCGGCCTTGAGGAGACTCAACTCTTCCCGATATTGGAGGAAGGTCTCATGGTGAAGCATCGAGTCCTGCAGATACAAGGAAAAATATTAAGATCATTAAGTAACCAAAGCTGGAAAATGCAAAGGTTTGGTAACACCTTACCCGATTCAATGCATGTTGTGCTTCATTGAACAAGCATGTAGATTCTACCTCATTCATCTTTGACTGGTCTTCTTCATTCACCAGGCACCGGAGGTAACTATCTAACCCAACAGGCGCAAAAAGGACCCAGGCATCCTCCGAAACATAGATAATGATCGACCGCTTACTATCGGGATCGGCACTCGGGGCAGGGAATCGGTTGACCAATCTCAGGTTCGAGCCAGATCCACCTATTTCCGAGGGCGGACTTCTTCTTGGCACTTTCAAATCACCCAAACCGATGACATCCTCCATGGAAATAGAGTCCACCCCATTAAAAAAGCCTTGGAGGGGATCATTCGCTTCTTGGACCCCCTCATTTGAACGCTCCTTCGCTGCTTGAGCTTCACCGAACATTGAGTCCGTGAACAAAGGCGATCCTGTTATATCGATGACACCGGGTGGAGCAGAACCGACATCTTGAGGGTTATCGACTCTCACTGATACATTGACCTCTAAAGTTTGGGAAGGATTGGCCTTTATCGTCCCCCCTTCAGTTGATTCCCGTTCTTCAGGGATCGATGGCTCCCGAGCCACTAAAATATCCTCCTCTTCAGACTCATCCCTGAGCCGATAGAGGGAGTCCGAATCAAGTATTTGGGAGCTTGAGATTTCTTTTGGCTTGCGGATAAGACTCCTCTTTGATTTCTTTTTCTCCGAGCCCGGAGAACTTAGAGCCCTTTTTCTCTTCACCCTGTTTCAGAGCAGGGGACTCAGTGGGGAAATCATCACTACCGTATGGGGGCCTTATTTGGACATCCTTGGGTAAACCTGCAAAAAGAAATAAAACAAGTAAGGACTTAATCATGCAAAGGGGAAACAAAATATCACTTGTGAAAGAGATCTCACAGTGCGAACGGGCCTCCCATCGGCCCTTTGAAATCTCACGCCACGAGCACTCGGAGTAAGGCCTTTGTGATACGATACCCAGGACCCACTCCTCGAGTCGAGGAACTGTGTTCGGGATCCAAGCAAAAGCTACACCATCACGGAACACCGATAAGAAGGAAGAAGCAGGGCGATAAATAAAACCTTGGAAGCAAAATTATATACTTACGTTTCATGTTCTACTTCTCTGGGAACGACATGTGCTCGACCAGGATCAAGTCCGAAGTCCTCACTCGGACGAAACGGCCTAGCTAACCGCGATCCTTATCTTCATCGATACTTGAGAACACGGCTTTACTGTCCTGATGAGCGAGCTTGATCAGTCCCTACCGATAGAGTCGGGGACTATATAAGCGCATAAGGTGGTCGATTGTGAAAGGGCACCCTTCGATCTTGCTTACAAAGAAGCGGAGGAGGATTGCGATCCTCCAGAAAGAAGGGTGAATTTGATCGAGGGTTACCTCGTATCTTTTGCAATAGTCAACGATAACCGGGTCCAAGGGGCCCAACGTGAAGGGATAAGTGTAAACACTTAAAAATCCCTTGACGTGGGTGGTGATGGCTTCGTCAGGTTCGGGAACCACCACATGTTTGTCAGTCCAGTTACAATCCTTCTTGACTTCGGAGAGAATATCCTCGGTGATCGAGAAGATGTACCTCGAGACCTCCTCACACCGGCCTGGTATGGAGGATGGCTTTTCGACTTTAATGTCAACATTGATCGGGCATCCCTCTGGGATGAACATTTTTAGAGGAGGTTCCGGTGATGGTTCCTTGACAGCGGTACGTGAAGCGGTCTATTCGGTATCCGTCGCGAGGTAGAAGGAGTTTTTTTTGGGGAATGGTTTTGGAAGTTTTCGTCATTTCTTTATAGATAGGAAATAAGCAAAAAGAGGAAGTTAAAAGAGTACACCTGGTGGTTTGAGAAAAAGTCGAATGAGAGTTCTTATAAAAGATCTCAAAGTACCCAGATTATAAGTACTTGGAAGTATTGAAATTTCTTAGGAACGAGGGCAGAAGGTTTGAATGTAAAGTTTGAATGAACAAATGAGGGGGTATTTATAGTTTTTCAGCAATGGTTCACATCTAGGAGTGGTCGACCAGCAACTGACAAGCATTTAATGCCATTAAGACTTGACTAACGAGGCGTTTTGACGGTTTTGTCATTTTTGTCATGTGATATCGAAGAAAGAATCGGAAGCTCATGTCGTTTCTCGTTGTCTACTCTCCGAAAAATGAGGGGACTATCTGTGTACGGTCGAAATCGAGCTCGCCTACGATATGAAAGGTTAAGAACATGACAACCAAAGACTGAAGATCGACCCGAGTCCCACCGAGCTAGAACCCAGGGTCATAACGTCTGCCTTCAAGAACATTGTGTCACGACCTAATTTCACCTATAGGTCATGATGGCACCCAACACTACAGCTAGGCAAGCGAACTGATAAATTAAACGTATATTGATTAAACTTTTAATCTAAGAAAATAATAAAATACCAAATTCTACTAATGTGTGTGCCAAGACCTGGTGTCACAAGTGTATGAGCATCTAGTAGATTATACAAAACCTCAAATACTGTCTGAAATAAAAATAGACAGAATGAAAAAAACATACAAGGAGAGACACTGATAGCTGCAGAACGGCTCAGAAAGGTAGCTCACCACTATGCCCCTGGATAACGTGAGTGTAAGGCGGTAGGTCCCCCACTAGTACTTGCCTCAAGTCCTGCACAAAAAGTGCAGCAAGTGTAGTATGAGTAAGTAAACAACGTGTACCCAGTAAGTATCAAGCCTAATCTCGAAGTGGTAGAGACGAGATGGCCGACTTTGACACTCACTACGGGTCAATAATAATAATTAAAATAAAATTAGAATATATAATTCAGCATAATTAACAGAATATAACAATAATTTATTTAACCAACAAAAATAATTAAATTCCTTCAAATGCAACAATTCTCAGTATATTAACTAAATTCCTTCAATTCCAATAAATTCCTAGTTTATTAATTAATCTCATTTACAGGAATAACAATAATTCCTTAGCTAACAGGGATAATAATCCTTAAATTCCAAAGATTTCCAAATTTATCAATTAGCTTCACAAGCTACAATAAAATATCAAAGTATCGTGTAATTATTATTACTAAGCATGATTTCTGCCGAGGTCGTTCGGCCCGATCCAGAATATTGTGGATATATTTGATGCATATATTGTGAATTGTTATGAAAGGTTGAAAAATATGAAATATTTATATCGATTTGCGTGCACAGTCCGGGCAGGTTTCCGGAAAACTTTATGTTGAATATTAATGAAAATAAGAATTTATGCCTTAAAAGTTAATTTTAGTTGACTTTGGTCAATATTTATAGTAAATAGACCCAAATCCGTGCTTTGACGGCCCCGGTGGGTCCGTATCGAATTATGGGACCTAGGCGTATACCAGGAATTGAATTCGGAGGTCCCTAGCTTGAGTTATGAATTTTTGATGAAAATTAAAAGTTTGAAAACTATTTGTTTTTAAGAACTGATTGATATTTGGCATTGTTAGTATCATGTCCGTATTTTAGTTCCGGAACCCGGTACAGGTTCATTATGATATTTAAGACCTGTCTGTGAAATTTGGTGAGAAACGGAGTTGATTTGACATGATTCGGATGTCCAGTTGAGAAAATAAAAATTTTAAAGTGTTCTTGAGAATTTCGTTTGATTTGGTACTAAATTCGTAGTTCTAGGTGTTATTTTGGCGATTTGATCACGCGAGCAAGTTCGTATGATATTTTTAGACTTGTGTGCATATTTGGTTTGGAGCTCCGAGGGATCGGGTAAGTTTCAGATAGGCTACGGAGTGAGATTTGGCTAGGAAAACACTGCTGGGCCTCTGATATTATTGCAGGCCTCTGATCTCGCATTTGCAAGATCAGGCATTGTAATTGCGAGATCAGGCATCACAATTGCGAGATCAGACATCGAAATTGCGACCTCTGAGAGGTTCGCATTTGCGAGCTTCTCATCGCAAATGTGAAGAGAAGCTGGGCCAATAGTTTTCGCATTTGCGAGTTTTCTTTCGCATTTGCGAAGGGAGACGGGGAAGGGCAGTAATCGCAAATGTAGTCAGTTAGTCGCATTTGCGAAGATTCAAGGTCGCATTTGCGAACTTATCTTCGCATTTGCGAAGGGAGCAGGAGTGTGAAAGGCTTCGCATTTGCGATGCTCAGGTTGCAAAAGCGACATCTGCAGTTGATCAAAATGACTTTTGGATGGGAATTTTAATTCATTTCCCAAATTTTCAAGACCTAAAACACAATAGGCGATTTTCCAAAGACCAAATCTTCCCCAAATCATAGGTAAGTGATTCATAACTCTTTTCTTTCAATCTTTTACATCTTATAACAAAATTTCAACCTAGAATCTAGAATTTTTATGGTGAAATTAGGATTTTTGGGTAGAACTTAGGAATTTCGAAATTTGAGGATTTAGACCTCAATTTGAGGTCGGATTCCAAAACTAATTACTTATTCGGGCTTGGGGGTGAATGGGTAAAAGGATTTTGGTCTGAACCTCGGGTTTTGACTAAGCGGGCCCGGGGTCTATATCTAAACAAAAATTAAGCATATAAACATTTCATATTTTTCTACCTTTCATAACAATTCACAATATATGCATCAAATATTTTAATTAATAAAGAATACAATTTACACTAGTAATTCATGCTTTGAATTCTAAACTACCAGGACTTTAGCATTAATAGTAGCTACGCACGGACTCTCGTCACCTCGTGCGTACGTAGCCCCCGCAATTAGCAACAATTATTTGATTTAATCACCTATGGGGTATATTTTCCCCTCACAAGATTAGACAAAAGACTTACCTTAATTTGTTCCAATTTAATCCACTAGAAGGCCCTTTTATCGATTATCCAACTTTGATTGGCTCGAATCTAACCATAAATAATTCGATACAATCACTAAAATTTATAGGAATCAATTCTATAAGAAATACTACATTTTTAATAAAAATCCCGAAATTAATTAAAATTCGTCAGTGGGGCCCACATCTCGGAATCCGGCGAAAGTTATGAAATCTGACAACCCATTCAATTACGAGTCCAGCCATACCAGTTTCACTAAAATCCGACTCCGAATCGATACCGAAACCTCAAAAATTCGTTTCTATGAGATTTCTAAATTTTTTCAAATTTCAATCTCAAAACACTAATTAAATGGTGAAAGTAATGATATATTTATGTATATAGACCAAATCCGAGTTGGAATCACTTACCCCAAATGTCTTTCCTTGAAAATCTGTCAAAAGTCGCCTCTACTCAAGCTCAAGTTTGTCAAAAATGGCAAATGGGTCGAATGCCTCTATTTTTATAACTTATAGATATGTCCAGTCCGATCAGGGAGCTCGATCAGGGGAGCTCGATCAGGGAGCTCGATCAGGGGAGCTCGATCAGGGGAGTTCGATCTCGGGAGCTCGATCTTGGGAGCTCGATCTCAGGAGCTCGATCATGGGAGCTCGATCTTGGGAGCTCGATTTTGGGCCTCGACCTTGGGCTCGATCACAACCCAGAATTTCCAGCAGAAGAGAAAAATTGCAACAGCTGTTTAAGTCTAATTTTTAATCCGTTAACCATCCGAAACTCACTCGAGGCCCTCGGGACCTCAATCAAATATACCAACAAGTCCTAAAACATCATACGAACTTAGTCGAACCTCTAAATCACATCAAACAACGCTAAAACCATGAATCATACCCCAATTCAAGCTTAACGAAACTAAGAATTTTCAACTTCTACATTCGATGTCGGAACCTATCAAATCAAGTCCGATTGACCTCAAATTTTGCACACAAGTCATAAATGATATAATAGAGCTGTTGGAATCATCAAAGTTCTATTCCGGGGTCGTTTGCACATAATTCGACATCCGGTCACTATTTGAACTTAAACTTTTAATTTTCATCAAAATTCTATATCTCGGGCTAGGGACCTCCGAATTTGATTCCGTGCATACGCCCAAGTCCCAAATCACGATACGGACCTAACAAAACTATCGAAATAATGATCCGAGTCCGTTTTCTCAAAATATTGACCAAAGTCAATTGCGTTGATTTTTAAAGCAATAATTCACATTTTAATTTATTTTTCACATAAAAACTTTCCTGAAAATTTTACGGACTACGCACGCAAGTCGAGGAATGACAAATAGTGTTTTTCGAGGTCTTAGAACATAGAATTAATTATTAAATTTAAAAATGATATTTTGGGTCATCACATTCTCCACCTCTAAAACAAACGTTCGTCCTCGAACATGTTTAGAATTATACCTGAAGTGCTGAATAAGTGTGGATATCTGCTTCGCATGTTTTCCTCAGCCTCCCAAGTCGCTTCCTCGACTGGTTGGCCCCTCCACTGGACTTTAACTGCAGAAATCCTCTTGGACCTCAACTGGCGAACCTGTTTATCAATAATGGAAACTGGCTCCTCTTCATAACCCAAGCTATTATCTAGTTGAACTGTGCTGATGTCTAACACATGTGATAGGTCGGCATGATACTTTCGGAGCATAGATACATGGAAAACTGGATGAACTCCCGATAGGCTGGGAGGCAATGCAAGCTCATAAGCAATCTCCCCAACTCGTTTCAACACCTTAAATGGGCCTATAAACCTTGGGCTCAATTTCCCCTTTTTCCCAAATCTCATGATTCCCTTCATCGGCGAAACTTTCAAGAGAACTTTTTCACCCATCATAAAGGATAAATCGCGCACTTTCTGATCTGCGTAACTCTTCTGTCTGGATTGTGCTGTACGAAGTCGCTCCTGAATCAACTTTACCTTTTCCAAGACATCTTTCACCAAATCAGTACCATATAACTTAGACTCACCGGGCTCAAACCACCCGATGGGCGAACGACATCGTCGACCATACAAAGCCTCAAATGAAGTCATTTCGATGCTGGATTGGAAACTGTTGTTATAAGCAAACTCGGCCAAAGACAAGAAACGATTCCACTAACCTCCAAAGTCAATCACACATGCCCTGAGCATATCCTCCAAAATCTGAATTGTCCGCTCTGACTGCCTGTCGGTCTGCGGGTGAAAAGCTGTGCTGAGCTCTACACGGGTCCCCGACTCACTCTGTAGTGCTCTCCAGAAATGTGAAGTAAACTGAGGACCTCTATCTGATATGATGGAAATTGGCACACCGTGCAACCGAACTATCTCATGAATATAAATTTGGGCCAACCTCTCTGAAGTATACGTAGTCACAACCGGAATGAAATGTGCTGACTTGGTCAACCTGTCGACAATGACCCAAACTGCATCAAACTTCCGCAAGGTCCGCGGCAACCCAATTAAAAAGTCCATAGTGATGCGTTCCCATTTCCACTCCGGTATAGTCATCTGTTGAAGTAGGCCACCTGGCCTTTGGTGCTCATATTTAACTTGCTGACAATTTAGACACCTAGCTACATGCTCAACAATGTCCTTTTTCATTCGTCGCCACTATTAATTCTGCCTCAGGTCACGATACATCTTCGTAACACCTGGATGAATAGAATACCGAGAACTGTGTGCCTCCTCTAGGATCTTTTTCCTCAGTCCATCCATATTAGGAACACATAGATGACCCTAGAGTCGCAGAACACCATTCGCACCAATAGTAACTTTCTTGGCACCACCTCATAGTACCATTTCACGAAGAACCATCAAGTGTGGGTCATCATACTGGCGATCCTTGATCTGCTCAAATAGTGAAGATTGGACCACAACACATGCAAGAACTCGGCTGGGCTCTGAAATATCCAGCCTCACAAGTCTGTTAGCCAAGGACTGAATATCCGAGGCTAATGGCCTTTCCTCTGCTGAAATAAAAGCCAAACTACCCATACTCTCCGCCTTTCTGCTCAAGGCATCTGCAACCACATTTGCTTTGCCCGGATGATACAAGATAGTAATATCATAATTTTTAGTAACTCCAGCCATCTGCACTGCCTCAAATTTAGGTCCCTCTGCTTGAACAAATGTTGCAAACTACGATGATCAGTGTAAACTTCACAAGACACCCCATAAAGATAATGCCTCCAAATCTTAAGAGCGTGAACAATCGCAGCTAACTCAAAATCATGTACCGGATAATTCTTTTTGTGAGGCTTCAGTTGACGTGAAGCATATGCAATAACTTGCCCTTCCTACATCAATACACAACCCAAGCCGACGCGTGAAGCGTCACAATACACTGTATACATCCCCGAACCGGAAGGCAACACTAACACTGGTGTTGTAGTCAATGTTGTCTTGAGCTTCTGAAAGCTCACCTCACAGTCATCGGACCATCGAAACGGAGCACCCTTCTAGGTTAATTTGGTCAAAGGTGCTGCAATAAAAAAAAACCTTCCACGAACCGACGATAATAACCTGCCAAACCCAGAAAACTCCTGATCTATGTCGCCGAAGTGGGACGATGCCAATTCTGAACTGCCTCAATCTTTTTGGGATCAACTTTAATACCCTCGCCTGATACAATATGTCCCAAAAATTCTACAGACTCAAGCCAAAACTCACATTTAGAGAACTTAGCATATAGCTTTTGTTCCCGCAATGTCTGAAGCACTACTCTCATATGCTGCTCATGATCCTCCTTACTGTGCGATTAGATCAAGATGTCATCAATGAAGACGATGACAAACGAATCAATATATGGCCTGAATACCATGTTCATCAAATCCATAAACGCTGTCGGGGTATTAGTTAAACCGAATGACATCACCAGAAACTCATAATGACCATATCTAGTCCGAAAAGCAGTCTTCGAAATATCCGAATCCCGAATCTTCAACTGATGGTACCCCGACCTCAAGTCGATCTTAGAAAACACCCTAGCACCTTGCAACTGGTCAAATAGATCATCAATACGCGGAAACGGGTACTTATTCTTAATAGTGACTTTGTTCAATTGGCGATAATCAATACACATCCGCATTGTTCCATCCTTCTTTTTCACAAATAATACCGGTGCACCCCAAGGCGATACACTCGGTCTGAAGAACCCTTTGGCTAGTAACTCTTCAAGTTGTTCTTTCAATTCTTTCGGATCCATACGATACGGTGGGATAGATATAGGCTGGGTATCTGGAGCCATGTCAATACAGAAATCAATATCACGATCAGGTGGCATACCTGGAAGATCTTAAGGAAATACATCGGAGAACTCCCAAACTACAGGCACTGAATTAATAACCGGAGTCTCTGCAGTAGTATCCCGAACATAGGCTAGATAAGCCAAATAACCCTTCTTAACCATGTGTTGAGCCTTTATAAAAGAAATAACTCGATTAAATGAACTAACAGACGAACCTTTCTACTCCAGCTTAGGCAATGCTAGAATAGCCAAGGTAACAATCTTGGCATGGCAATCTAGAATAGCATGATATGGAGATAACCAATCCATGCCCAGAATAATTTCAAAATCGGTCATCTCAAGCAATAGGAGATCTGCTCTAGTTTCATAACCACAGAATGTAATAATACAGGACCGGTAGATCCGGTTCACAACAACAGAATCTCCCACAGGAGTGGACACATAAACAGGAGTACTCAAGGACTCACAAGAAACACCCAGGAATGGAGCAAATAGAGATGACACGTATGAATACATAGATCCTGGATCGAATAATACTGAGGCATCTTTGCCGCAAACAGAAATAATACCTATAATCACGGCATCTGAGGCCTCTGCATCTGGTCTGGCCAGAAAAGTATAGAATCCAGCTGGAGCGCCAACTGGCTGACCTCCACCTCTAGGACGACCCCTACCCACCTGTCCCCCACCTCTAGGTGGTCGGACGACTGGTGGAGCAACTGGTCCGGTAATCATAGGCTGCTGACCCTGTTGCACTAGTTTACCCCAAAGCCTGGGGCAAAATCTCTGTATGTGAGTGGGATCCCCGCACTCGTAATAACTCTGCGGTGCAATAAGCCGCTGACTAGAGGTCTGGCCCTGGGGACCAGAATACCCATTGGAAGAACCCTGAATAGCTAGTGGGCGATAAGAACTCTCTGGTATAGCACTGAAATAAAGTCGTACTGGAGCACCCCGAGGAGGCGGTGGTGCTGGATATGGGGGCCTGCTGGACTGCCCTCTCACGAACTGACCCCTGCCCCCAGACGGAGCACCTCTGAACTCTTCAGAATACCTGAACCGCTTATCTCTCATACCCTGATCTCGGATCCGCTGACGTACACCCTCAATCCTGCGGGCTATCTCCACGACTAGCTCATAAAAAGTACTCATCTCAACCTCTCGAGCCATAGTGGCCTGAATGCCAGTATGTAAACCCGCAACAAACCTCCGCACTCTCTCCGCCTCAGTAGGGAGTATCATAAGTGCATGGCGAGATAACTCAGAAAACCTCGCCTCATAATCGGTCACTAACATCTGACCCTGCTGGAGCTGCTAAAACTGAAACCTCAACTCTTCCCTCTGGGAGGGTGGAATATACCTGTCCAGGAAGATACGGGTGAACCTGTCCCATGTTATGGGAGGAGAATCTGCTAGTCTACCAAGAACATAAGACTACCACCATATACAGGCTCTGCCCTCTAGCTGAAAAGTAGCAAAGTCTACCCCATGAGACTCTAATATCCTCATGTTGTACAGTCTATCCTTGCACCGATCAATGAAATCATGGGGATCCTTATGTCGCTCACCCCCAAAGACAGAAGGATGTAGTCTAGTCCATCTGTCCAATAGTTTCTGAGGATCAGCGGCTACAGCTGGCCTGGGCTCAGGTGTAGCTGCTGCCACTGGCTGGGCTTCACCCACCGGTAGTACACCTTGGGTCTGATATACAGCAGCTGCCTGTTCAGGAGCATGTGCGGTAGGGGTCTGTGCTTCCCCGCCCACCTGAGATGTGGCTGGGTCTGCCAGAAATAAACCGACCTGAGTCATATTGTCCATGAACCGCAGCATACGACCCATGACATCTTGAAAACCTGGTGCAGATGTGAAATACACCGGAGCTGGCTCTGCAACAGGCACCTCACCTTGTTCCTCAATAATGGGATTCTCTGCTGGACCCCCTGGCGGCATAACTAGAATGGTCCTGGGACGTCCTCGCCCTCTACCATGGGTTGGAGCCCTCCATCGACTTCTGCCTCGGCCTCTAGCAACTGGGGGAGTAGCTCTTCCCTGGTCTGGAACCTCATTAGAGCGCGTTCTCACCATTTGTGAGAGAATAAGAGAAGGATATTTAGTATTATATTAATTGCACGATGGAATATGAAGAAAGGTAGTTTCCTAACATCCTATAGCCTCTCAAAGATAAGTACAGACGTCTCCGTACCGATCCGCAAGACTCTATTAGGTCTGCTCATAACTTGTGAGACCTACGTGAACCTAGTGCTCTGATACCATATTCAAATTGGGTCGTGACGGCGCCCAACACTACAGCTAGGCAAGCCAACTGATAAATTAAACGTATATTGATTAAACTTTTAATCCAAGAAAATAATAAAATACCAAATTCTACCAATGTGTGTGCCAAGACCTGGGTGTCACAAGTGTATGAGCATCTAGTAGATTATACAAAACCTCATATACTGTATGAAATAAAAATAGACAGAATGAAAAAAAAAATACAAGGAGAGATACTGGTAGCTGCAAAACGGCTCAGAAAGGTAGCTCACCACTATGCCCCTGGATAACGTGGGTGTAAGACGGTAGGTCCCCCACTAGTACTTGCCTCGGGTCCTGCACAAAAATTACAGCAAGTGTAGTATGAATACGTAAACAACGTGTACCCAGTAAGTATGAAGCCTAATCTCGAAGTAGTAGAGACGAGATGGACGACTTTGACACTCACTACGGGTCAATAATAATAATTGAAATAAAACTAGAATATATAATTCAGCATGATTCACAGAATATAACAATAATTTATTTAACCAACCAGCAGAAATAATTAAATTTCTTCAAATACAACAATTCTCAGTATATTAACTAAATTCCTTCAATTCCAATAAATTCCCAGTTTATTAATTAATCTCATTTACAGGAATAACAATAATTCCTTAGCTAACAGGGATAATAATCCTTAAATTTCACAGATTTCCAAATTTATCAATTAGCTTCACAAGCTACAATAAACTACCAAATATCGTGTAATTATTATTATTAAGCACGATTTCTGCCGAGGTCGTTCGGCCCGATCCAGAATATTGTGTACACTGCCGAGGGACGTGCGGCATGATCCATAGATACATCTATCTTGCCGAGACGTTCGACCCGATCCACAAGAAAGGAGGACATTTTCTTATGTACCTCCGGAATAAGAGTATTTATTATAAAATTTATTCGAGAGGATAACAATTTATTTCAACAATTAATTAATCTAAACAAAAATTAAGCATATGAAAATTTCATATTTTTCTACCTTTCTTAACAATTCACAATATATACATCAAATATTTTAATTGATAAAGAATACAATTTACACAAGTAATTCATGCTTTGAGTCCTAAACTACCCGGACTTTAGCATTAATAGTAGCTACGCACGGACTCTCGTCACCTCGTGTGTACGTAGCCCCCCGCAATTAGCAACAATTATTTGATTTAATTACCTATGGGGTAAATTTCCCCCTCACAAGATTAGACAAGAGACTTATCTCAATTTGCTCCAATTTAATCCACTAGAAGGCCCTTTCCTCGATTATCCAACTTTGATTGGCTCCAATCTAACCATAAATAATTCGATACAATCACTAAAATTTATAGGAATCAATTCTATAAGAAATACTATATTTTCAATAAAAATTCCGAAATTAATTAAAATTCGTCAGTGGGGCCCATATCTCAGAATCCAGCGAAAGTTATGAAATCCGACAACCCATTCAATTACGAGTTCAACCATACCAGTTTCACTCAAATCCGACTCCGAATCGATACTGAAACCTCAAAAATTCATTTCTATGAGATTTCTAAAAAATTTCAAATTTCAATCTCAAAATAATAATTAAATGGTGAAAATAATGATATATTTGTGTATATAGACCAAATCCGAGTTGGAATCACTTACCCCAAATATCTTTCATTGAAAATTTGTCAAAAGTCGCCTCTGCTCTAGCTCAAGTTTGTCAAAAATGGCAAATGGGTCGAATGCCTCTATTTTTATAACTTACAGATCTGTCCAGTCCGATCAGGGAGCTCGATCAGGGGAGTTCGATCTCGGGAGCTCGATCGTGGGAGCTCGATCATGGGAGCTCGATCTTGGGAGCTCGATCTTGGGCCTCGATCTTGGGCTCGATCACAACCCAGAATTTCCAGCAGAAGAGAAAAATTACAGCAACTGTTTAAGTCCAATTTTTTATCCGTTAACCATCCGAAACTCACCCGAGGCCATCGGGACCTCAATCAAATATACCAACAAATCCGAAAATATCATACGAACTTAGTATAACCTCTAAATCATACCAAACAACGCTAAAACCACGAATCATACCCCAATTCAAGCTTAATAAAACTAAGAATTTTCAACTTCTACATTCGATGCCGGAACCTATCAAATTAAATCCGATTGACCTCAAATTTTGCACACAAGTCATAAATGACATAACAGAGCTGTTGGAATCATCAAAATTCTATTCCGGGGTCGTTTGCACATAATTCGACATCCGATCACTATTTGAACTTAAACTTTTAATTTTCATCAAAATTCTATATCTCGGGCTAGGGACCTCGGAATTTGATTTCGGGCATACGCCCAAGTTCCAAATCACGATACGACCTACCGAAACTGTCGAAATACTGATCCGAGTCCGTTTGCTCAAAATGTTGACCAAAGTCAACTGCGTTGAGTTTTAAAGCTCTAATTCACATTTTAATCCATTTTGCACATAAAAACTTTCTAGAAAATTTTACGGACTACGCACGCAAGTCGATGAATGATAAATAGTGCTTTTTGAGGTCTTAGAATACAGAACTAATTATTAAATTTAAAAATAATATTTTGGATCATCACACATTGAGTCCGTAATCCCGGAGTCGACCGTAGCCCCGATCGAGCTCGAAGAAACGTTATTAGCATAACCAACAAATGACCGAAATATTCGTGACTAGTCAGCTACTACGGCGAGAATCTCGGCATGTATCAATAAGGCACCGACAATCATCAAATCAAGAGATTTTTTACCTTTTATAGAATTGTATCTAAAGTATGACTCTTTTACTATATAAAGGGGGATCTAATAATTCATTGAAAATATTGTAACACATATTCCAAAGTTATATATCATTATTATTTTTTAAAGCTCTTGTTCTTCTGTATCCTGGCACCGATCGTAGCGTACTTGATTCGAGGGGGATTAACTTCCCAAGGCTAAGATCGTTCAATTCGTGTGTATCCTGGCACTGATCGGAGCGTACCTGATTTGAGGGGGGATTAACTTCCCAAGGCTAAGATCGTTCAATTCGTGTGTATTCTGGCACCGATCGGAGTGTACCTAATTCGAGGAGGATTAACTTCCCAAGGCTAAAATCGTTCAATTTGTGTGGTTTGCATTTACTTTATCATTATTTATTTCAATTGCAATCTAATTTATCATTTTGTGTCAAGTTAGTCCATATATCTTTAAAACCATTTACAAATTTAATTGTTATCCTATTTTGAGTTAGACAAAGATACAATGTTGAATTTCTAGTGGGAGCTATAACTACGATCCACTTGATTTCTAAAGAATGACTCTCGCGTTTGAAACAAATAAGCATCACAGCACCCACCCCTATGATCAAAATTGAAAATTGACCCCAGCCTAAATGACCCATATTCTACTGTTTTCTCATTTGCAGATTGAGTATTCTGTAATAATTTATTAGATATATTTTTATTGACCACTAATGTCATTATTTGCATTGACTAACTGTGGTAATTGTTAACTAAATCACTTAATCGTCATTATTTGCATTGACTAACTGTGGTAATTGTTAACTAAATCACTTAATCTTATTTTAATTAAATTACGTTAATCTCATGTAGGATTTGCCTCAATGGCTCAACCACTACACAATGCTAAACAAGACCTTGCACCAAACCATACAACAATTATAATATTGTCTTCTTTAAAAAGTGCGTTAGTGGGGATAAAATATGGCCAAGGTTCTAATGAAGTCTTCATTTTTTGATTGTCTTGTTGCTAATCACCATGGGTTTGTTTCTCTTTCATTTTCGTTTCTCTTTCGTTTTCATTTTTCTCGGTATATATATTAAAACCTGAAGGAGAGGCTTGGAACAACGGTAAAGTTGTCTTCGTGTGGCCTATAGGTCACGAGTTTAAGCCGTGGAAGCAACCGTTTATACTTGCATTAGGATATGTTGGCTACATCACACCTTTTGGGATGCAGTCTTTTACCGGACCTTGCATAAACGCGGAATGTCTAGTGTAGGGGGTGCACCTTTTATATATACAAAAACTTCAAAATTCATAGAAAATATATATTCTTTTTATTCCACTTTACGTGACATAATTCGAGCACAAGGGTCAAATTTTGTTTTTGACTTTTACGAATATTTCAAGAGTTATTTAATTTCAACAACAACATCAATAATTATGCTTCAGTACATAATAACTTGAGGTTGACTATAATCCTTTTCATAAAGTCAGAGTAAAGGCGAATAACTGATCTAAATAACGACTTGTTTAAATATTTCAATACGCAGTTGGAAATACTCCATCCTTCAAGCTGGTGGAGGCAATACATCATTGTCATTCTGACGAAGACTTAGACTGCTATGATTTATGTGAAATGGGAAGAACTATCATTTCCAGTTATACACATGTTTTAATTAGCATAAATATAAACTGATGTATTAATTAGTCGTCATGTTACCAATGTTATTCCGCTGGATTTATTTATAAACTATAAAATCTTTGGGAATTTTGAGTTTATTACTGCTGTTTGCACAGCATCAAATCATGAACTACCCAACAAAGCCTTTTTGCTATGTGATGTTTTAATTATGAGTTTTAAGTCGATAGTGTAAAAGAGTTTTTACCACGACAGAGTGTTTATATAAGTAACCGTTCACAAAAATGTCGGATTAATAGGCTAAAAGATAAGCCAAAATTACTTCTACGACATATTAAAATACATCAATAGTATAATAATTTTGCACACTAACAATATAACAAATATAATACATTTGCCGATTATTTTTTTGGGTGGGCGGTTAGTTAAGTTAATTTCTATTTAAACTACCGTTAATATTTTGATCCCGTTAAGATAAATTTTGGAAAAATAGTCCCATCCCGAACCAGTTTTTTTTAAGCAAGCTCCTGACGAAATTTTGAAGCACCACAAATTCAACCACAATGCTTAAAAATTATGGTGACCCGTCGGAATTTATGGCAAAATCTTGACGTTCACCAGATTTTTTCAGCATTGTGGCTACTGGTGATATCAGGATACTGGCTAGAAATTATGACGATCTCAAAAACTTGCAGAAAGTAGGGCTATAGTCAAGAGCGGCTTTAAAATTCTGGTGCCAGCTATTTTTTCCAAATTTTTATTACCGAGATCAAAAAATTAATAGTGGCACAAAAAGTATCATATTTGTGTCATTTAGAGAGACCCAATTCCTTAGTTCGTAGTAAATCACAATCTACCAATACCGTGGGTAGAAAATAGTCACATGTCTAGTAGATTTCTTGAGTGTCCGAGTTTACTTATGGCATGAAATAACTCGTAATATGGGTCTAGCTTATTCATACGTTCGAGAAAATCCTACTTGAATCCATTTAACCTTTTTTTTTTTTACTAATAAACATGTGCTCGAAAATCAAATAGTCTTATCTATTATGATAAGAAAGCATTTTTAGTTCGGTTCGGTAGAAGGTGGATCTCCAAAACCCGATGTCGAAGGTTCAAATCCTACATAGCGTGATTTTTTTCTTCTTAGATCGAACTAGAATAAAATAGATTCATTAAGTAACTTTTATAATAATTGATCTCCTGCGTGTGAATTAAAGAAAAAGGAGGTCAATCAAAGAGAGATGTTAATTAGTCAAAGGCCCAACTCATCACTATGCCTATTTTGTAAATATGAAGTTACGAATAATCCAATTGCAGTAATAGAAATTAAACCTAATACGATTCCAAATAGAAAAACTTCAATCATTTTCATTTATTTAAAAGGAGAAACAAAAAGAGGTAATTGCTATCTAAATATTTATTCGACTTGACATGAATCTTAATGACAATGAACAAGAATTGATAATGTGTAACGTATGTAAACATAGAACAGAAAAATATCTTTTATAAATTGTTCAGTTTAAATAAGTCGTATCTTACTCGGACCAATAAATAGAGCCGAGGTTATGATTAAAGCAGCTAATAAAAAATCGAAATAATTTATACTAAGCTTGAACGGGCTAAATCAACTTAAAAGAAGAATTCACTTTTGTATGCAAAAGAGCCTTGCATAACTGGCTAATGGCATTAATTACTTACCTTTATTGGCATGTGTATTATTCAAATTGGTGACCAAAAAAAGTGCTGACCAAGTGTGGACCTATAAAATGAGGTAATTTGGTCTTATATGAAATATGGTCATTAATTCATTTAATCTTATTTTCGTGAGATTACATTAAATCTCAATTAGGCTAATGCTAAACAAGACCTTGCACCAAACCATACAAAATTAAGTTATAATATTATTTTCTTTAAAAAGTGCAATAGTGGAGATAAAATATGGCCAAGGCTCTTATGAAGTCTGCTTTCTTTGTTGCTTTGTTGCTAATTACCATGGGTTTGTTTCTTTTTCTTATTTTCTCATTACTTTAACTTCCAATCCCCTCGTAGAATTTTTTTTTAATTTTAATTTTTTTTTTCATTGTAATATCTTAGAGTAAAGAGGAAAGAAAGAATGAAAATCATATGTGAAATATTTAATTGTTTGAAATTTTCATATGCAGTTGCAGATATTCCATCATTTAAGGTGGCGGCAAATACATGAATGTGATAATCCGAAGGATTGCGAAGCACATTGTCCTCCAACTTTGGCACCTGTTTGTATTGCTCATAGATGCATATGCTGGACCAAGAAAAGGCTAGAAATGGCGAAACAATTAGGCATGAATCCCAAAAATTGATGTTTTTTATTGTGTTTGATTGAATTGTGCTAAAATGAACGTGGACTCTGAATCTTGATATTTGAGTAATATATGTCATAATATTTTATGCGATTTTTGTGCTAAACAAAATGATGCTTTAAGTATTCGCATTTACCAATGTCAGCCTGCTTGATTTATTAGAGTACTTTTGATGACAAAGAATTTTAATTTTCTGGAAATTATTTAAACACTCGATTTGGTTAAGTTAGTTTAAGGGTGAAAAGCATGACAGTAGCACCAAAGAATATTATAGGACGGATGAGATCCCTCCATCTTAAGCCCATCAGGCGATTGAACTGTCGCGTTATACACCGCTTTGCCTTGTCCAACATTTGTTACAGTGCAAAAAAATGGTTGCATTATTAGGAGGTTGTAATTGGAGGTGTATAGAGGTGTAATTTAGACCATCTGTTCCTTTAGCTTGTGGGAAATTTGAGCAATTGTATTTGTAGGTACCATTTCCTGCTACTTGTGCTATGTTTGAGCTGTTGTAGCCTTCTTTACAAAGGAAACTTATGTAGGAGTTTATGTCAATGTCATAAACTAGACCAGGGTCCAATGCACTTGTTGGATTTATTTGACCTGAGCCTGAAGCTAATTCTTTCTCCTTTGGTGCAATCTTCATTGGTTTGGCTAAAATAAAAATTTAATGTAACTTTGGTAAGTATTAAACGTCTCAACACCAATAACAATAACAATAATTACGTATTAATCCTAAACAAGTTGGGATAAGTATTAAATGTCTCAAATGAATAAAAAAAATCTTATATTGATTTGATAAACAATAAATTGCACAACATGACCATTGAAACTTGAGACACTATATATGAGCCTTATAAGATATAGTAGTCCCACCGAAACATGCCTAGTGTGACAGTGGCGTACATAAGATTTTATGCAAGTGTCGTCGCTTTATTATTACAAGTCTTCTGGTGAGTTAATTTTTGCCTACGATTATGTTCATTTTGAAGTCTTTACTCCTTGTATCAAGTTGACATTTACTTTGTATTTTTTTTTTGTCAATATATATATATATTCTTAATATATTCATGTGCGAGATCACGCTCTCTTCTAAGACAGTATTTTCAGCCATTGAATGTGACGTACATCTATTTGTTCCACAGAGAATGACATTATTTCCTTAGACATATATTTAAATTTTGAAATAATTCAACTTGAACAACTCATTTTAATCCTAGTTATAAATTTTTATAGGCATACAAATATTATCTCATATTTAAGATTCCAAATTAAAAATAAAAATAAATTATATGTCCAATCAAATAACTCATATAAATTAAAGGTATACAAAATAAATGGATTAAGCAGGAAAATCTCACCAGCGGTCATTAACAGCGCGAGGACAAGACATTGATATTCCCCAAATCAAATTATATTTTATTAATTCAGAAAATGCATTTTTTTTTAAATTACTCCCAAATTCGGAGGATCTATAGTGTTTTCATACTTCCCCTCTAGCGCGTGACTCGAACTCAGGAAAATAATGCAGCTAATATACTTAATCCTGGAGCAGTAATATCAGGCTATACAAAAAAGAAAAAAATATCATTCTTAAATAATTGTCATGAATATAAAGAGAGTAAACATTATTTACGCTGTTATATATATATATATATATATATATATATATATACTCCCTCCGTTTCAATTTAGGTGAACCTATTTCTTTTTTAGTCCGTGCCAAAAAAGAATGACCTATTTCCCTATTTGGAAACAATTTATATTTATGCAATGATTTATAGCCACACAAAATATATGTGCCTCATTTTACACCACAAATTCAAAAGTCTTCTATTTTTTCTTAAACTCCGTGCCCAATCAAATGAATTCACATAAATTGAAACGGATGGAATATATATATATATATATATATATATATATATATATATATATATATATATATATATATATATATATAAGTCGTCGAATCCTCTTGATATAAGAGAAAAATAGTGAAGTGATAAAGGAAGATCAAGGTAAGAAGCAAACCTTAAGTATGTTGAGACTGATGGTTTGGGGTCCTCTACTTGAAAAACAAGGTATAAAGGGTGCAGTATGTTAATGTTTCTTGATCTAAATATTGTTGCTGTTGGCGACCTACACAATAATTGTAAGAAATATATGTCAGTATATATATATATATATATGCGAAATACATAAATCGTCCCTTTAAGTTGTTCTCAACGATCAGCTAAAGATCCTAACTAAGCCAATGACCAACTAAACACCGCAGGCGCATGACCTGACATATCGCGTGTTGCACACTCATGTAACAGTAAGTTGCTTCAAAATTTAACCCATTTCCAGCAGTAATAAATGGGTGTAATTCCTAAGTTTTCCTTATTGAGGTCTCATTTTATATCCAAATTGAGAAACCTAATTAGCATTTGCTCTTTCTTCCCCTACTTGTGACTTTGTTCCAGTTCCACCATACTATTTTACCAAAATCTGCACTCACGAGCTCTAACCTAGGCTTTTCTACAAGAACATGCTTTTTGTTTTTTGTTTTAACCTAGGTTCCAGTGTGCTTATTTATGAGAATGGTAAGGGAATGTGGAGGTGGTGAGGAGATGTGCGTTTTTTCAGTGAAGAAATGGAGAGTTTGCCTTGAGATGGAGAAAGAAGTAGCAAAAAGTGAGAAAAGCTTCATTTTGATTTCATTTGGCAGTTGAAGAAGAGGAGGTGGGGGAAGGGAACAGAACATTGAGTTCAAGGTTCATACATGGTGATATCCTAATTATCCCTATAATAAAACAGAGGAGAAAATGGAAGAAGTGAGGCAGAACAGAAAGCAAGTTGGATTCCTTGTGGCTGTTGCTCTTTTACATATATAAATTGTTAATTATTGGAATATTTTCTGTCCTACAATGGCATTGCCTCTGTTGAATTAGAAAAAGGGAGGGTATAGTTTACGCAACCCTTACCCCTAACTTGTGTGAGGTGTCACTATGGCAGCTGCGGGGTTCGGGGAAGGGCCGCACCCCAAGAGATATGATGTAGACAGTCTACCTTAATACAAGCATTAGTAGCTGCTTCCATAGCTCGAACAGTAAACTATGGAGAAATTGCAAAAACAAGTTATAGTATTTCATTCAAAATTGTTAGGAAAATAGATGAAAAGATACTTAGTGTTGTTGATGTAGAGATTAATCTTGTCACCATCAGCTTCATGAACATATATTGCTGGTATAACAGTAGACATGGCTGTGTCTGAAAAATCATCTGTTGACATTATATCTCCAGCACCTCCATATTTTTGTGTGATGGCATCTTGATTATTATTTTCAAGGCATAAAAACTATGTTTCCTTTCACTTTACTCCCATCTAAACTACCATCATCACAATCACTGCATAGGAGTATTAATTAAGAACATTATTTAAATTGAAGTTCCAATCTAATATTGCTATACCCGGGGATGGAGTTAGGTGGGTGGAAAGGGGTACATACCCTCTCGCCGAAAATTATACTATATATATATTTAAATTATATTTAAATTGAAGAACATTATTTAAATTGAAATTCCAATCTAATATAGCTATATCCAGGGATGGAGTTAGGTGGGCGGAAAGGGGTTCAGACCCTCTCGTCGAAAAATTATACTATATATATGTATGTATATGTTGAATTTCCTTAGCTTCTTGGCGCGTTTACTTTTTATAAGTTTTGAATCTCTTAGCGAAGATCTTGCTTCCGCAACTTGCTATAACTTGCTCAATTTTTGAATATTTTTGGTACGTACCTGGGATCTACGTCGCTTCCTGCGGTTTCATTTTTGGCCAAGATTCCACTTGTCAAAGGTGACATTTTTCCATTTGTGTCAAAGAGGTTGAGAGAAATTCCCTAACCGAATGTACACGGGAAGAAAAAAAGAATTTAACTTCTATATATATATATATATATATATATATATATATAAAAGATACAATAATCGAGATATAACAGGAGATCAGTAACTTACTGTAAACGATTCGCCATTACCCGGTTGAGTAGTAGTCTCAAATTGCCTATCAATACTAGTAGCAGCCACAGTCATAATCCAAGGTGCAACATTTTCAACTTGTGACAAATCAGGCCCATCATTTCCTGCTGAACAAGAAGTCAAAATTCCCTTTTTCATAGCATGAAAAGCTCCTATAGACATTGAATCTTTGAAAAAACTCCTTGCAGGTCCTCCAACGGATACTGATACAATATCTACACCATCACTAATTGCAGCATCAAACGCTCCCAAAAGATTTATGTCTGAACAACCAGAGCTCCAGCATACTTTATATGCAGCGATTCGTGCCGATGGAACGCCTCCTCGGGCTGTTCCATTGGCAAAGCCATCTAAATTGGCACCAGGGACTGGTATTCCAGCAGCAGTGGAAGCTGTGTGTGTA
>NW_027438599.1:0-60000 GCF_000715075.1 Nicotiana tabacum
GCGATCGTAGAAATAGCCACGAAATCGACATCAAAAATGCCCCAGAAAACTGCCTCACTCTGCGACCATTTTGCGGTCCGTAGAGTGGTTCTGCAGCCGCAGAACGGGGCACAGAAATGCCTATTTCTGCCCAACATTTTCCTTTAAATCACCAGGCATTATTCAATCTAAACAGTCCGAACCTCCCTTCATAAAAGTCTAAGGATGACTGTGCAACCAAAGTGCGGCCAGCGAAACGGTTATGCGATCGCAGATATTGACCGCGAAATCGACATCAAAAAAGCCCCAGAAAACTGCCTCACTCCGCGACCAATCTGCGGTCCGTAGAGTGGTTCTGCTGTCGCAGAACGGGACACCAAAAGGCCAACTTCTGCCCAACATTTTCCTTTAAATCACCAGGCACTATTCTATCCAGAAAGTCTGAACCTTCCTTCGTAAAAGTCTAAGGATGACTGTGCGACCAAAGTGCGGCCAGCGAAATGGTTATGCGATCGCAGAAATAGCCGCGAAATCGACATCAAAAATGCCCCAGAAAACTGCCTCACTTTGCAACCATTCTGCGGTCCGCAGAGAGGTTCTGCGGAAAGGGCTACTGAAATGCCTACTTCTGCCCAACATTTTCCTTTAAATCACCAGGCATTATTAAATCCAAAAAGTCCGAACCATCCTTCGTAAAAGTCTAAGGATGACTGTGCGACCATAGTGCGGCCAGCAAAATGGTTATGCGATTGCAGAAATAGCTGCAAAATCGACATCAAAAACGCCCCAAAAAACTGCCTCATTCTGCGACCATTCTGCGGTCCGTAGAGTGGTTCTGCGGCCGCAGAACGGGGCACAGAAATGCCTACTTCTACCCAACATTTTCCTTTAAATCACCAGGCACTATTCAATCCAAAAAGTCCGAACCTTCCTTCATAAAAGTTTAAGGATGACTGTATGACAAAAGTTCGGCCAGCGAAACGGTTATGCGATCCCAGAAATTGACTGCGAAATCGACATCAAAAAAGCCCCATAAAACTGCCTTACTCCGCGACCAATCTGTGGTCTGTAGAGTGGTTCTGCGGCCGCAGAACGGGGCACAGAAATGCCTACTTCTACCCAACATTTTCCTTTAAATCACCAGGCACTATTCAATCCAAAAAGTCCGAACCTTCCTTCGTAAAAGTCTAAGGATGACTGTGTGACCAAAGTGCGGCCAGCGAAATGGTTATGCGATCGCAGAAATTGACCGCGAAATCGACATCAAAAACGCCCCAGAAAACTGCCTCATTCTGCGACCATTCTGCGGTCCGTAGAGTGGTTCTACGGCCGCAGAACGGGGCATAGAAATGCCTACTTCTACCCAACATTTTCCTTTAAATCACCAGGCACTATTCAATCCCAAAAGTCCGAACCTTCCTCCGTAAAAGTGTAAGGATGACTGTATGACCAAAGTGCGGCCAGCGAAACGGTTATGCGATCACAGAAATTGACCGCGAAATCGACATCAAAAAAGCCCCATAAAACTGCCTTACTCCGCGACCAATCTGCGGTCTGTAGAGAGGTTCTGCGGCCGCAGAACGGGGCACAAAAATGCCTACTTCTACCCAACATTTTTCGTTAAATCACCAGGCACTATTCTATCCAAAAAGTCTGAACCTTCCTTTATAAAAGTCTAAGGATGACTGTGCGATGTCACGACCCAACTGGAGGGTCATGACTAGCACCCGGGCCATACTTGCCGAGCACCAACGTACATTTTATCTAACCTTCCTTATTATCTTTAAGGGCCGACAAGATCAATATAAATGGTAGACATGGATCATGAACATCCAACAATGAAAGATAATGTCATGAACATACATAACATGGGACGACACGACTGTCAAGAAACTATATATAAGGTACGAGCTACCATGGTGCCATGAAAGACTATACAACAAAAATCAGCCGACAAGGCATTCCAAACCATACATGAGTCGACACCTGTCTATGAGCCTCTAAAAGAACATAAGTGCTACAACATTGCCGGAACAGGGCCCCGACATACCCATAATGTCTATAACAAAAATGCATACCAAGACCACGGCAAGTCCGGAGAAAGGATCTTGCCAATAACGCTGAACCGGATAGCCTACTGTGATGGGGGAGCTGCGTCTACCCGTCTATCAGGACCTGCAGCACGACATGCAGCATCCACAAATAAAAAGGACGTCAGTACGAATAAAGTACTGAGTATGTAAGGCAGAATAGCATAAGTAAGAACAATAATGTAAACAGTGATAGGGAATATAAAACCTGTGACATCTGGGTACCTCTGAGGGCTACTGACATGAAATACATGATACATACATATATATACATAAACTTTTAAAACATACGCCTCTGTGGGCATCACCATCATCATATCGTACCCGGCCATAATAGGCTCGGTAAAAACGTACCCGGCCATCATAGGGCTCGGTAGAATCGTACCCGGCCACGTGGAGCTCGGTAAAACCCAACTGATCAGTGGTTGCACAATAGGTGCCATACCCGGCCAACTATAGCGCGGCTCGGTAGAGTAAAATAGATACATATATATGATGCATGCTGGACTCATTGGAATCACATTTTGAACCTTTCAGAGTGACGTAAGGTCGGTATCCTTCGTACACGTTATTAGGATTAACTCTTCATCAAGAATCTTATAAGAATCAGGAACTACCAACAACATTGATAATATAAGAATAAGAGAAGTAACATCAATATCAATCGTTTCATAAGAAGGGCAGCAATGTAAGTACTGCTAGCTTCTAAGAGTAGAGTATCTTAGGGAGCTCGTTCATTACATTATGTACAATTGGAGTCGTGCAAAAGAATGAAGGGGATAGCCTCACATACCTTGTATATACTGCCCAACCTCAAGCTATGCAAATATCACGACTCCTTAGTCTACAATAAAAGAAATGACACTATCATTATCGTTTAAGCGTCGTAACTATTATGTATCGACCGCAACCTATTTTACGATGAAACGGACAGCACCTCCCCTATTTATATGACTTCACACAAGTCAATACAATCACCAAACAGCCCAAACAACATCATTAATAATCATATTGAGCCTCCAAAACAGTCCACCAACTAACAACGTTACTACCAAGCCTTTCGATATATATTTCACAAGTTCTAGCATCAACGACTTAGCCACAACTTGGATAATCTTAAATATATATAGAGTAAGAGGTTCATTACCTTTAAACAGAAAGAACAACTCCAATTTGACCTTAATTTTCCACGAAATATCCCTTCAATTCTGCCACAAGAACAAGGAAGCGAAACTAGCAATTAATTCGGGTTTTTCGGCACTAGAATTACTTTAGAAGACTTGAAATCACCTAGGGTTGATATTAAAAACTTGAAGGTGTATTTACAGAACATAAAGCACTTAAAACAACCTCCCACACGAGCTGGAACAACACAAAAATCAGCAACAACAAGAAGAACAAGAAACTTACTAGCGCCACGGGATTCCCGATATTTGATTTGTGTTGTTTGCCCTTTGTTTGGATCTTGGATCATGAGAGAACCTTGAGAGACTGTTTTTAGGGTTATAAGGTCTGAATATACTGAAAAATAATGACTTAAAACGGGGTTGAGTTATCTTATATATGTCCAAATGTCTTAAACCGCCTTTGTGGGCCCCATAGAGAGCAGCTTGGCGCACTCTCGCGAAAACGCGAATATCTCTCTATTCCGAGATCGTATCGACGAACGGTTTAATGCGTTGGAAACTAGACTCATAGATCTTCAATTTGATAGGTAGATCACCCCATAATTCCAAGCACATTGGGAGTAAAATGCAGTAACATTTGACCTAAAGTTTAAGTAAAATTATAAACCTAAGTTGCGACAACTTTTATCGACTTTTATTTCATAACTCGCTTGACTTCAAGACTTATGATGCGGATATTATATGATTCAAATACATTAAAACAAGACCTCTTGGGACAGTTAATCACCTCTAGTGTTATCCGAAAATACGGGTTACAACATCCTTGATTAGCTTAACTTCAAATACTTGTTAACCACTCTTATACACCCTTGTATCGTTTAAGACCAATAGGATTAACTTATTATCATCTCAAAGATAATCTCTTCTTGGATTTACGTCGACTACTTTACGGCGTGATCTATAATATGCGAATTTGGGTTGTAACATCCTCTCCCCCTTAGGAACATTCGTCCTCGAATGTAAGGGTTTATGGGGTGTCTAACTCATCGTGGATTCCGACGGAGATTTCCGGCTGTGTTTCCCTTATAAAATGGACACTAGCCAAACTTGCAAGCAGTTAAACCCAACCTATGGCCATACAAGACTATACAAAGCATTATGGATATGTACATTATCTGCATATCACCATTTTGTATTAAAAAAAGAGTATTCACAAGCTATTGCTTATCTCATAGAGCCGTTTCACCTTATAATGCATCCTTCTTTCCCCCGGTATCCTCGTTATTTTCACTCTGGAATTAGGTAAGGGTATTTAGACTTCATCTCCTCTTCTGCTTCCCATGTCATTTCTTCTATATTCTTGTTCCTCCATAATACTTTCACGGAAGCTACATCCTTTGTTCTCAGCTTGCGGACTTGTCGATCTAATATAGCCACTGGCAGTTCATCATATGATAGATCCTTTGTAACTTGTACATCTTTGATAGGGATGACCCGAGAAGGGTCTCCAATACATTTCCTCAACATAGATACATGGAATACCGGGTGGACAAATTCCAATTCAGATGGCAATTCTAACTCGTAAGCAACCTGTCCAATTCGTCGAAGAATTTTGTACGGCCCAATATACCGTGGACTCAACATACCCTTCTTCCCAAAACGCATAACACCCTTCATCGGCGAGATCTTCAGGAAAACCCAATCACCAACCTCAAATTCCAGATCACGACGTCGGACGTCGGAATAAGACTTTTGCCTGCTTTGTGCCGTCCTCAGTCTCTCTTGTATCACTTTCACCTTCTCAATGGCTTGGTGAATCAAATCTGGCCCATATAATTCTGTCTCACCGACTTCGAACCATCCAACTGGTGATCTACATCTCCTCCCGTACAGTGCCTCATACGGGGCCATTTTAATACTGGAATGGTAGCTATTATTGTAGGCAAATTCTATAAGTGCCAGATGGTCATCCCAATTCCCCTTAAAATCTAGAACACATGCTCGTAGCATATCTTCCAGCGTCTGGATGGTACGTTCAGCCTGTCCGTCAGTCTGCGGATGGAATGCAGTGCTGAGATTTACTTGTGTGCCTAAACCCTTCTGAAAAGACCTCCAAAAGTTAGCCGTAAATTGAGCTCCTCGGTCTGATATAATAGATACCGGCACACCATGAAGCCTAACAATCTCCTTGATATACAACTTCGCATAATCTTCAGCCGTGTAAGTTGTCTTAACTGGTAGAAAATGGGCAGATTTTGTAAGTCGATCAACTATCACCCAAATGGAGTCAAACTTATGATAAGAGCGAGGTAATCCAATAATGAAGTCCATATTAATCACCTCCCATTTCCAGGTCGGAATCTCTATATTCTGAATCAATCCACTGGGTTTCTGATGCTCGATCTTTACTTGTTGACAATTAGGACACTGGGCTACAAATTCTGCAATAGACTTCTTCATGTTGTCCCACCAATACTGCTCCTTAACGTCATGATACATCTTTGTCGAGCCAGGATGGATAGAATATCGGGACTGATGAATCTCAATCATAATCTTCTCTCGCAACCCTGCCACACTAGGCACACATAATCGGCCCTGGTATCTCAGTGTCCCATCTCCTCCGATCTTGAAAGCTGTAATCTTACACTGCTGAATTCCCTCTCTCAATCTTACTAAGGTAGGATCTTCATATTGCCGTGCTTTTACCTCGGCTACCAAAGATGATTCTGCTGTATTCTGTACAGTAACACCTCCGTCATCAGAGTCCAACAATCTGATTCTCATATTGGCCAGCTGGTGAAGCTCTTTGGTCAACCCTTGTCTACCTGCCTCAATATGTATTAAGCTTCCCATTGACTTACGGCTGAGAGCGTCTGCCACAACATTGGCTTTACCAGGATGGTACAATATCTCGACGTCATAGTCTTTCAGTAATTCAAGCCACCTACGCTGCCTCAAATTCAACTCCTTCTGCTTGAAGATGTATTGTAAACTTTTGTGATCTGTGTAGATGTCAATATGGACGCCGTATAAGTAGTGCCGCCATATCTTCAAAGCATATATTACTGCAGCCAATTCCAAATCATGAGTCGGGTAATTCTTTTCATGCTTCTTCAATTGTCGTGATGCATAAGCAATCACCTTCCCACGTTGCATCAATACGCACCCCAAACCTATACCTGAGGCATCACAATATACCACATAACCTTCTGTTCCTTCTGGGAGAGTGAGCACTGGCGCAGATGTCAATCGATTCTTTAGCTCCTGAAAACTATGTTCACAAGAATCAGACCACTGGAACTTGGTAGCTTTCTGTGTTAACTTAGTCAATGGTGCTGATATAGAGGAAAACCCTTCTACAAACCGCCTATAATATCCTGCTAGCCCCAGGAAGCTGCGGACTTCTGACGGTGTTGTAGGTCTCGGCCAATTCTTCACTGCATCGATCTTCTGAGTGTCGACACTAATACCCTCATCAGATATCACATGGCCAAGGAATGCTACTGAGTTCAGCCAGAATTCACATTTAGAGAGCTTAGCATATAACTTATGATCCTGAAGGGTCTGTAATACTATCCGCAAGTGGCCCGCATGTTCCGCCTCCGAATGAGAATACACCAGAATGTCATCAATGAATACGATCACGAACACATCAAGATAGGGCCTGAATACACTATTCATGAGATCCATAAAAGCTGCTGGGGCATTTGTTAGCCCGAATGACATCACCAAGAACTCAAAATGCCCATATCTTGTCCGGAAGGCCGTCTTTGGAATATCCTTCTCCTTAACCCTCACCTGATGATACCCTGAACGCAAGTCAATCTTGGAGAAATACTTGGCACCCTGGAGTTGGTCAAATAGGTCATCAATTCTTGGAAGTGGATACTTGTTCTTTATTGTAAACTTATTCAACTGTCGATAATCGATACACATCCTTAACGACCCATCTTTCTTCCGCACGAACAAGACTGGTGCACCCCAAGGTGAAGTGCTAGGCCTAATGAAACCCTTATCCAGCAAGTCCTTCAACTGAACCTTCAACTCTCGCAACTCTGCCGGGGCCATCCTGTATGGAGGGATAGAGATCGGTTGAGTGTCAGGCAACGCATCAATGCTAAACTCAATCCCCCTTTCAGGAGGAAGGCCTGGGAGTTCGTCTGGGAAAACATCTGGAAATTCATTGACCACGGGGATGGATTGTAGAGTAGGCGGCTTCGCCTCCACATCCCTAACACGAACAAGATGATAAATGTAACCTTTTGAGATCATCTTCCTTGCCTTAAGATAGGAAATAAACCTACCTTTCGGCATAGCAATGTTCCCCTTCCATTCAATGGTGGGTTCACCCGGAAACTGAAACCTAACCATCTTCGTACGACAGTCAACAGTTGCATAGCATGAGGCCAACCAATCCATTCCCATTATCACATCGAAATCAACCATTTCTAACTCAAATAAATTTGCCGAGGTTTGACGACTACAAATCATCATAGTGCAACCTTTATATACCCTTCTAGCAATCACAGAATCTCCTAACGGAGTGGATACCGCAAGTGGTTTACTTATCAATTCAGGTTCAATGCCAAACTTATTAGCCACAAAGGGTGTAACATATGATAAGGTAGATCCTGGATCAATTAGCGCATATACATCATAAGAAAACACAGACAATATACCTGTAACAACATCCGGAGACGATTCGAGATCTTGTCGACCTACTAGAGCATAGGTTCGATTTTGAGCACCACTCGA
This sequence comes from Nicotiana tabacum, assembly GCF_000715075.1. Classification (NCBI taxonomy): domain Eukaryota; kingdom Viridiplantae; phylum Streptophyta; class Magnoliopsida; order Solanales; family Solanaceae; genus Nicotiana; species Nicotiana tabacum. Next base: position 7,952 of record NW_027438599.1, read on the forward strand.
ACTCGGCACTGAACCTCTACCTCTACCACGACCTGTCGACTGTTGAAAACCTTGTGCTGGAGGTCGAACTGATGAGGAAGAACCAGACACAGATCCAGTCGGTTGAGCCATACCACCACCTCCTCTGTTAGGACAATCCCGCATCATATGGCCACGCTGTCCGCAAGAATAGCACGCATCGGAACCTCGACGGCACAGTCCAAAGTGGGCCTTGCCGCACTGATCACAACGAGGTGTTGGGGGTCTCGTCTGACTAGTATCTCTATGAAATTGTGAGCCTGATGCCCTCAAACTCTGACCTGAACCAGAATAGGTAAATCGATCATACCGAGGCCTCTGAAACTGTGGAGGAGCACTAGCTACAGGTGGCGCCGAACTCCTCGAAGATTGGGGCCTGATACTGCCTCTGAACTCATCAGAATACCCTGCAAATCTTGCCCTCTTATGCTGGCCCCTATCCTGCTCCCTATCTGCCCTTTGCTGGCGCTTACGATCCTCTAGGGTCTGGGCATAAGCCTGAATACGGGAAATATCCATGCCCTCTACCAAGGAGGCTGTTGTGCACTCATTTATCAGATGTGGTCCCAACCCGTTCACGAACAGATGCACCCTATCACTCATCTCTGACACCATATGGGGAGCATGCCTTGCTAAAGAATCAAACTGTATACTATACTCTCGTACACTCATATTACCCTGTCGAAGGTTCAAGAACTTATCAGCTCTTGCTCGTCGTATCTCAACTGGCAAGTAGTGACGAAGAAAGGCCTCAGAAAATTCCTTCCACACGGCTAGAGGAGCGTTCGGACCCCTAGATCTCTCCCAACTATCATACCAGAAAACCGCTAAATCCCGTAACCGATAAGAAGCCAACTCTACTGCCTCCGTATCACTAGCATGCATAACCCGCAATGTACGATGAACCTGATCAATAAATGTTTGTGGGTCCTCCTTGGGATCTGATCCGGTAAACACTGGAGGGTCTAGATTAATAAAATCACGAACTCTCGCACTAACCGGTTTATCAGCAACACCGGTATTCTGCCTCTGAGCCTGAGCAGCTACCAAGCTAGTCAACAACTGCACTGCACTGCGCATATCGTGGTCTGTAGTGCCAGACGGTGGAACTGGATGTACTGGGTGCCTCCTAATATCCTCTGGAGGAGACGGAGAGGTATGAGACGGCATCTCACTCTGAGCCTCACTTTGGCCTGCTCTGGCTGGAGGGACCTGAATGTTACCCTCGCCCACAGCTGTATCAAGCCGTTTACTAATCGCTTGCTTCCTAGTCGAAGGCATCGCTGAAAGAAAACAATGTGAATATTAGATATGAACACTTACGACTCAACTCTACGCACGATCTAGATTCAGGAAGAAGGTAACAACCCTAGATGTCACGTAGCCTCCTGATTATAAATGTGGCGCGCTACACATCCATAATCAAAACTCTACTAGACACGGCTCATAGACAACCCCTAGGACAGACTTGCTCTGATACCAAGTTTGTCACGACCCAACTGGAGGGTCATGACTAGCACCCGGGCCATACTTGCCGAGCACCAACGTACATTTTATCTAACCTTCCTTATTATCTTTAAGGGCCGACAAGATCAATATAAATGGTAGACATGGATCATGAACATCCAACAATGAAAGATAATGTCATGAACATACATAACATGGGACGACACGACTGTCAAGAAACTATATATAAGGTACGAGCTACCATGGTGCCATGAAAGACTATACAACAAAAATCAGCCGACAAGGCATTCCAAACCATACATGAGTCGACACCTGTCTATGAGCCTCTAAAAGAACATAAGTGCTACAACATTGCCGGAACAGGGCCCCGACATACCCATAATGTCTATAACAAAAATGCATACCAAGACCACGGCAAGTCCGGAGAAAGGATCTTGCCAATAACGCTGAACCGGATAGCCTACTGTGATGGGGGAGCTGCGTCTACCCGTCTATCAGGACCTGCAGCACGACATGCAGCATCCACAAATAAAAAGGACGTCAGTACGAATAAAGTACTGAGTATGTAAGGCAGAATAGCATAAGTAAGAACAATAATGTAAACAGTGATAGGGAATATAAAACCTGTGACATCTGGGTACCTCTGAGGGCTACTGACATGAAATACATGATACATACATATATATACATAAACTTTTAAAACATACGCCTCTGTGGGCATCACCATCATCATATCGTACCCGGCCATAATAGGCTCGGTAAAAACGTACCCGGCCATCATAGGGCTCGGTAGAATCGTACCCGGCCACGTGGAGCTCGGTAAAACCCAACTGATCAGTGGTTGCACAATAGGTGCCATACCCGGCCAACTATAGCGCGGCTCGGTAGAGTAAAATAGATACATATATATGATGCATGCTGGACTCATTGGAATCACATTTTGAACCTTTCAGAGTGACGTAAGGTCGGTATCCTTCGTACACGTTATTAGGATTAACTCTTCATCAAGAATCTTATAAGAATCAGGAACTACCAACAACATTGATAATATAAGAATAAGAGAAGTAACATCAATATCAATCGTTTCATAAGAAGGGCAGCAATGTAAGTACTGCTAGCTTCTAAGAGTAGAGTATCTTAGGGAGCTCGTTCATTACATTATGTACAATTGGAGTCGTGCAAAAGAATGAAGGGGATAGCCTCACATACCTTGTATATACTGCCCAACCTCAAGCTATGCAAATATCACGACTCCTTAGTCTACAATAAAAGAAATGACACTATCATTATCGTTTAAGCGTCGTAACTATTATGTATCGACCGCAACCTATTTTACGATGAAACGGACAGCACCTCCCCTATTTATATGACTTCACACAAGTCAATACAATCACCAAACAGCCCAAACAACATCATTAATAATCATATTGAGCCTCCAAAACAGTCCACCAACTAACAACGTTACTACCAAGCCTTTCGATATATATTTCACAAGTTCTAGCATCAACGACTTAGCCACAACTTGGATAATCTTAAATATATATAGAGTAAGAGGTTCATTACCTTTAAACAGAAAGAACAACTCCAATTTGACCTTAATTTTCCACGAAATATCCCTTCAATTCTGCCACAAGAACAAGGAAGCGAAACTAGCAATTAATTCGGGTTTTTCGGCACTAGAATTACTTTAGAAGACTTGAAATCACCTAGGGTTGATATTAAAAACTTGAAGGTGTATTTACAGAACATAAAGCACTTAAAACAACCTCCCACACGAGCTGGAACAACACAAAAATCAGCAACAACAAGAAGAACAAGAAACTTACTAGCGCCACGGGATTCCCGATATTTGATTTGTGTTGTTTGCCCTTTGTTTGGATCTTGGATCATGAGAGAACCTTGAGAGACTGTTTTTAGGGTTATAAGGTCTGAATATACTGAAAAATAATGACTTAAAACGGGGTTGAGTTATCTTATATATGTCCAAATGTCTTAAACCGCCTTTGTGGGCCCCATAGAGAGCAGCTTGGCGCACTCTCGCGAAAACGCGAATATCTCTCTATTCCGAGATCGTATCGACGAACGGTTTAATGCGTTGGAAACTAGACTCATAGATCTTCAATTTGATAGGTAGATCACCCCATAATTCCAAGCACATTGGGAGTAAAATGCAGTAACATTTGACCTAAAGTTTAAGTAAAATTATAAACCTAAGTTGCGACAACTTTTATCGACTTTTATTTCATAACTCGCTTGACTTCAAGACTTATGATGCGGATATTATATGATTCAAATACATTAAAACAAGACCTCTTGGGACAGTTAATCACCTCTAGTGTTATCCGAAAATACGGGTTACAACATCCTTGATTAGCTTAACTTCAAATACTTGTTAACCACTCTTATACACCCTTGTATCGTTTAAGACCAATAGGATTAACTTATTATCATCTCAAAGATAATCTCTTCTTGGATTTACGTCGACTACTTTACGGCGTGATCTATAATATGCGAATTTGGGTTGTAACATGCGACCAAAGTGCGGCCAGCGAGACGGTTATGCGATCGCAGAAATAGCCGCGAAATCGACATCAAAAATGCCCCAGAAAACTGCCTCACTCTGTGACCGTTCTGCATTCCATAGAGTGGTTTTGCGGCCGCAGAACGGGGCACAGAAATGCCTACTTCTGCCTAAAATTTTCCTTTAAATCACCAGGCACTATTCAATCCAAAAAGTACAAACCTCCCTTCGTAAAAGTCTAAGGATGACTATGCGACCAAAGTGCGGCCCGCGAAACGTATATGTGATCGCAGAAATAGCCGCGAAATCGACATCAAAAATGCCCCAGAAAACTGCCTCACTTTGCGACCATTCTACGGTCTGCATAGAGCTTCTGCGGCCGCAGAACGGGCCACTGAAATGCCTACTTCTGCCCAACATTTTCTTTTAAATCACCAGGCACTATTCGATCCAAAAAGTCCGAACCTTCCTTCATAAAAGTCTAAGGATGACTGTGCGACCAAAGTGCGGCCAGCAAAACAGTTATGCGATCGCAGAAATAGCCGCGAAATCGACATCAAAAACGCTCCAGAAAATTTCCTCATCCTGCGACCATTCTGCGGTCCGTAGAGTGGTTCTGCGGTCGCAGAAGGGGGCGCAGAAATGCCTACTTCTGCCCAACATTTTCCCTTAAATCACCAGGCACTATTCAATCCAAAAAGTCCGAACCTCCCTTCGCAAAAGTCTAAGAATGACTGTGCGACCAAAGTGCTGCCATCAAAACGGTTATGCGATCGCAGAAATAGCCGCGAAATCGACATCAAAAACGCCCTAGAAAACTGCCTCACTCTGCGACCATTCTGCGGTCCGTAGAGTGGTTCTGCGGCCGCAGAACGGGGCACAGAAATGCCTAATTCTGCCCAACATTTTCCTTTAAATCACCAGGCACTATTCAATCAAAAAAGTCCGAACCTCCCTTCGTAAAAGTCTAAGGATGACTGTGCGACCAAAGTGTGGCCCGCAAAACGGTTATGCGATCGCAGAAATAGCCGCGAAATTGACATCAAAAATGCCCCAGAAAAGTGCCTCACTCAGCGACCATTCTACGGTCCGCAGAGAGGTTCTGCAGCGGCAAAACGGGCCACTGAAATGCATACTTCAACCCAACATTTTCCTTTAAATCACCAGGCACTATTCAACCCAAAAAGTCTAAAACTTCCTTTGGAAAAGTCTAAGGATTACTATGCGACCAAAGTGCGGCTCGCGAAACGGTTATGCGATCGCAAAAATAGCCGCGGAATCGACATCAAAAATGCCATAGAAAATTGCCTCGCTCTGCAACCATTCTGCGGTCCACAGAGAGGTTCTGCGGCCGCAGAACGGGGCACAGAAATGCCTACTTCTGCCCAACATTTTGCTTTAAATCACTAGGCACTATTCAATCCAAAAAGTCCGAACCTCCCTTCGTAAAAGTCTAAGGATGATTGTGCGACCAAAGTGCAGCCAGCGAAACGGTTATGCGATCGCAGAAATAGCCGCGAAATCGACATCAAAAAGGCCCTAGAAAACTGCCTCACTTTGCGACCATTCTGCGGTCCGCAGAGTGGTTCTGCGGCCGCAGAACGGGGCACATAAATGCCTACTTCTGCCCAACATTTTCCTTTAAATCACCAGGCACTATTCAATCCAAAAAGTCCGAACCTCCCTTCATAAAAGTCTAAGGATGACTATGCGACCAAAGTGCGGCCCGCGAAACGGTTATGCGATCGCAGAAATAGCAGCGAAATCGACACCAAAATTGCCCCAGAAAACTGCCTCACTCTGCGACCAATCTGCGATCCGTAGAGTGGTTCTGCGGCCGCAGAACGGGGCACAGAAATGCCTACTTCTACCCAACATTTTCCTTTAAATCACCAGGCACTATTCAATCCAAAAAGTCCGAACCTTCCTTCGTAAAAGTCTAAGGATGACTATATGACCAAAGTGCGGCCAGCGAAACGGTTATGCGATCGCAGAAATTGACCGCGAAATCGACATCAAAAAAGCCCCATAAAACTGCCTTACTCCGCGACCAATCTGCGGTCTGTAGAGTGGTTCTGCGGCCGCTGAACGGGTCACAGAAATGCATACTTCTGCCCAACATTTTCCTTTAAATCACCAGGCACTATTCAATCCAAAAAGTCCGAACCTCCCTTCATAAAAGTCTAAGGATGACTATGCGACCAAAGTGCGGTCCGCAAAACGGTTATACGATCGCAGAAATAGCAGCGAAATAGACATAAAAAATTCCCCAGAAAACTGCCTCACTCTGCGACCATTCTGCGGTCCGCAGAGTGGTTCTGCGGCCGCAGAACGGGGCACAGAAATGCCTACTTCTGCCCAACATTTTCCTTTAAATCACCAGGTACCATTCAATCCAAAAAGTCCGAACCTCCCTTCGTAAAAGTCTAAGGATGACTGTGCGCCCAAAGTGCGGCCCGTGAAACGGTTATGCGATCGCAGAAATAGCCGCGAAATCGACATCAAAAACGCCCCAAAAAATTGCCTCACTCAGCGACCATTCTACGGTCCGCAGAGAGGTTCTGCGGCCGCAGAACAGGCCACTGAAATGCCTACTTCAACCCAACATTTTCCTTTAAATCACCAGGCACTCTTCAACCCAAAAAGTCTAAAACTTCCTTTGCAAAAGTCTAAGGATGACTATGCGACCAAAGTTCGGCTCGCAAAACGGTTACGCGATCGCAAAAATAGCCGCGGAATCGACATCAAAAATGCCCTAGAAAATTGCCTCACTCTGCGACCATTCTGCGATCCACAGAGAGGTTCTGCGGCCGCAGAACGGGGCACAGAAATGCCTACTTCTGCCCAACATTTTTCCTTTAAATCACTAGGCACTATTCAATTCAAAAAGTATGAACCTCCCGTCGTAAAAGTCTAAGGATGACAGTGCGACCAAAGTGCGACGAGCAAAACGGTTATGCGATCGCAGAAATAGCCGCGAAATCGACATCAAAAATGCCCTAGAAAACTTCCTCACTTTACGACCATTCTGCGGTCCGCAGAGTGGTTCTGTGGCCGCAGAACGGGGCACAAAAATGCCTACTTCTGCCCAACATTTTCCTTTAAAGCACCAGGCACTATTCAGTCCAAAACGTCCGAACCTCCCTTCATAAAAGTCTAAGGATGACTATGCGACCAAAGTGCGTCCCGCGAAACGGTTATGCGATCACAGAAATAGCCGCGAAATCGACATCAAAAATGCCCCAGAAAACTGCCTCACTCTGCGACAGTTCTACGGTCCGTAGTGTGGTTCTGCGGCCGCAGAACGGGGCACAGAAATGCCTACTTCTGCCCAATATTTTCCTTAAAATCACCAGGCACTATTCAATCCAAAAAGTCCGAACCTTCATTCGTAAAAGTCTAAGGATGACTGTGCGACCAAAGTGCGGCCAGCGAAACGGTTATGCGATCGCAAAAATAGCCGCGAAATAGACATAAAAAATTCCCCAGAAAACTGCCTCACTCTGCGACCATTCTGCGGTCCGTAGAGTGGTTCTGCGGCCGCAGAACGGGGCACAGAAATGCCAACTTCTGCCCAACATTTTCCTTTAAATCACCAGGCACTATTCAATCCAAAAAGTCTGAACCTCCCTTCATAAAAGTCTAAGAATGACTATGTGACCAAAGTGCGGCCCGCGAAACGGTTATGCGATCGCAGAAATAGCCGCGAAATCGACATCAAAAACGCCCCTGAAAACTGCCTCACTTTTCGACCATTCTACGGTCCGCAGTGAGGTTCTACGGCCGCAGAACGGGCCACTGAAATGCCTACTTCTGCCCAACATTTTTCTTTAAATCACCTGGCACTATTCAATCCAAAAAGTCCGAACCTTCCTTGGTAAAAGTTTAAGGATGACTGTGCGACCAAAGTGCGGCTAGCAAAACGGTTATGCGATCGCAGAAATTGACCGTGAAATCGACATCAAAAAATCCCTAGAAAATTGCCTCACTCCGCGACCAATCTGCGGTCCGTAGAGTGTTTCTGCGGCCGCAGAACGGGGCAAAAAAATGCCTACTTCTGCCCAACATTTTCCTTTAAATCACCAGGCACTATTCTATCCAAAAAGGCCGAACCTTCCTTCATAAATGTCTAAGGATGACTGTGCGACCAAAGTGCGGCCAACAAAACGGTTATGCGATCGCAGAAATAGCCGCGAAATCGACATAAAAAATGCCCCAGAAAATTGCCTCACTCTGCGACCGTTCTACGGTCCGTAGAGTGGTTCTGCGGCCGCAGAACGGGGCACAGAAATGCCTACTTCTGCCCAACATTTTCCTTTAAATCACCAGGAACTATTCAATCCAAAAAGTCCAAACCTCCGTTCGTAAAAGTCTAAGGATGAGTGTGCGACCAAAGTGCAGCCCGCGAAACGGTTATGCGATCGCAGAAATAGCCGCGAAATCGACATCAAAAATGCCCCAGAAAACTTCCTCACTTTGCGACCATTCTTCGGTCCGTAGAGAGGTTCTGCGGCTGCAGAACGGGCCACTAAAATGCCTACTTCTGCCCAACATTTTCCTTTAAATCACCAGGCACTATTAAATCCAAAAAGTCCAAACCTTCCTTCGTAAAAGTCTAAGGATGACTGTGCGACCAAAGTGCGGCCAGCGAAACGGTTATGCGATCGCACAAATAGCCGCGAAATCGACATAAAAAATGCCCCAGAAAACTGCCTCACTCTGCGACCATTCTGCGGTCCGTAAAGTGGTTCTGCGGCCGCAGAACGGGGCACAGAAATGCCTACTTCTGCCCAACATTTTCCTTTAAATCACTAGGCACTATTCAATCCAAAAAGTCTAAACCTCCCTTCGTAAAAGTCTAAGGATGACTGTGCGACCAAAGTGCGGCCCACGAAAAGGTTATGCGATCGCAGAAATAGCCGCGAAATCGACATTAAAAATGCCCCAGAAAACTGCCACACTCTGCGACCATTCTACGGTCCTAAGAACGGGCCACTGAAATGCCTACTTCTGCCCAACATTTTCCTTTAAATCACCAGGCACTATTCAACCCAAAAAGTCTGAACTCCCTTTGCAAAAGTCTAAGGATGACTATGCGACCAAGGTGCGGCTCGCGAAACGGTTACGCGATCGCAACAATAGCCGCGGAATCGACATCAAAAATGCCCCAGAAAATTGCCTCACTCTGCGACCATTCTGCAGTCCACAGAGAGGTTCTGCGGCCGCAGAACGGGGCACAGAAATGCCTACTTCTGCCCAACATTTTCCTTTAAATCACCAGGCACTATTCAATCAAAAAAGTCTGAACCTCCCTTCGTAAAAGTCTAAGGATGACTGTGTGACAAAAGTGCGGCCCGCGAAACGGTTATGCGATCGCAGAAATAGCCGCGAAATCGACATCAAAAATGCCCCAGAAAACTGCCTCACTTTGCGACCATTCTACAGTCCGCAGAGTGGTTCTGCGGCCGCAGAACGGGGCACAGAAATGCCTACTTCTACCCAACATTTTCCTTTAAATCACCAGGCACTATTCAATCCAAAAAGTCCGAACCTCCCTTCATAAAAGTCTAAGGATGACTATGCGACCAAAGTGCGGTCCGCGAAACGGTTATGCGATCGCAGAAATAGCAGAGAAATCGACACCAAAAATGTCCCAGAAAACTGCCTCACTCTGCGACCGTTCTGCGGTCCGCAGAGTGGTTCTGCGGCCGCAGAACGGGGCACAGAAATGCCTACTTCTGCCCAACATTTTCCTTTAAATCACCAGGTACCATTCAATCCAAAAAGTCCGAACCTCCCTTCGTAAAAGTCTAAGGATGACTGTGCGCCCAAAGTGCGGCCCGTGAAACGGTTATGCGATCGCAGAAATAGCCGCGAAATCGACATCAAAAACGCCCCAAAAAATTGCCTCACTCTGCGACCATTCTGCGGTCCGCAGAGAGGTTCTGCGGCCGCAGAACAGGCCACTGAAATGCCTACTTCAACCCAACATTTTCCTTTAAATCACCAGGCACTCTTCAACCCAAAAAGTCTAAAACTTCCTTTGCAAAAGTCTAAGGATGACTATGCGACCAAAGTTCGGCTCGCAAAACGGTTACGCGATCGCAAAAATAGCCGCGGAATCGACATCAAAAATGCCCTAGAAAATTGCCTCACTCTGCGACCATTCTGCGATCCACAGAGAGGTTCTGCGGCCGCAGAACGGGGCACAGAAATGCCTACTTCTGCCCAACATTTTTCCTTTAAATCACTAGGCACTATTCAATTAAAAAAGTACGAACCTCCCGTCGTAAAAGTCTAAGGATGACTGTGCGACCAAAGTGCGACGAGCAAAACGGTTATGCGATCGCAGAAATAGCCGCGAAATCGACATCAAAAATGCCCTAGAAAACTTCCTCACTTTGCGACCATTCTGCGGTCCGCAGAGTGGTTCTGCGGTAGCAGAACGGGGCACAAAAATGCCTACTTCTGCCCAACATTTTCCTTTAAAGCACCAGGCACTATTCAGTCCAAAAAGTCCGAACCTCCCTTCATAAAAGTCTAAGGATGACTATGCGACCAAAGTGCGTCCCGCGAAACGGTTATGCGATCGCAGAAATAGCCGCGAAATCGACATCAAAAATGCCCCAGAAAACTGCCTCACTCTGCGACAGTTCTACGGTCCGTAGAGTGGTTCTGCGGCCGCAGAACGGGGCACAGAAATGCCTACTTCTGCCCAACATTTTCCTTAAAATCACCAGGCACTATTCAATCCAAAAAGTCCGAACCTTCATTCGTAAAAGTCTAAGGATGACTGTGCGACCAAAGTGCGGCCAGCGAAACGGTTATGCGATCGCAAAAATAGCCGCGAAATAGACATAAAAAATTCCCCAGAAAACTGCCTCACTCTGCGACCATTCTGCGGTCCGTAGAGTGGTTCTGCGGCCGCAGAACGGGGCACAGAAATGCCAACTTCTGCCCAACATTTTCCTTTAAATCACCAGGCACTATTCAATCCAAAAAGTCTGAACCTCCCTTCATAAAATTCTAAGAATGACTATGTGACCAAAGTGCGGCCCGTGAAACGGTTATGCGATCGCAGAAATAGCCGCGAAATCGACATCAAAAACGCCCCTGAAAACTGCCTCAATTTGCGACCATTCTACGGTCCGCAGTGAGGTTCTACGGCCGCAGAACGGGCCACTGAAATGCCTACTTCTGCCCAACATTTTTCTTTAAATCACCTGGCACTATTCAATCCAAAAAGTCCGAACCTTCCTTGGTAAAAGTTTAAGGATGACTGTGCGACCAAAGTGCGGCTAGCAAAACGGTTATGCGATCGCAGAAATTGACCGCGAAATCGACATCAAAAAAGCCCTAGAAAATTGCCTCACTCCGCGACCAATCTGCGGTCCGTAGAGTGTTTCTGCGGCCGCAGAACGGGGCACAAAAATGCCTACTTCTGCCCAACATTTTCCTTTAAATCACCAGGCACTATTCTATCCAAGAAGGCCGAACCTTCCTTCATAAATGTCTAAGGATGACTGTGCGACCAAAGTGCGGCCAACGAAACGGTTATGCGATCGCAGAAATAGCCGCGAAATCGACATCAAAAATGCCCCAGAAAATTGCCTCACTCTGCGACCGTTCTACGGTCCGTAGAGTGGTTCTGCGGCCGCAGAACGGGGCACAGAAATGCCTACTTCTGCCCAACATTTTCCTTTAAATCACCAGGAACTATTCAATCCAAAAAGTCCAAACCTCCCTTCGTAAAAGTCTAAGGATGAGTGTGCGACCAAAGTGCAGCCCGCGAAACGGTTATGCGATCGCAGAAATAGCCGCGAAATCGACATCAAAAATACCCCAGAAAACTTCCTCACTTTGCGACCATTCTTCGGTCCGTAGAGAGGTTCTGCGGCTGCAGAACGGGCCACTGAAATGCCTACTTCTGCCCAACATTTTCCTTTAAATCACCAGGCACTATTCAACCCAAAAAGTCTGAACTCCCTTTGCAAAAGTCTAAGGATGACTATGCGACCAAGGTGCGGCTCGCGAAACGGTTACGCGATCGCAACAATAGCCGCGGAATCGACATCAAAAATGCCCCAGAAAATTGCCTCACTCTGCGACCATTCTGCAGTCCACAGAGAGGTTCTGCGGCCGCAGAACGGGGCACAGAAATGCCTACTTCTGCCCAACATTTTCCTTTAAATCACCAGGCACTATTCAATAAAAAAAGTCTGAACCTCCCTTCGTAAAAGTCTAAGGATGACTGTGTGACAAAAGTGCGGCCCGCGAAACGGTTATGCGATCGCAGAAATAGCCGCGAAATCGACATCAAAAATGCCCCAGAAAACTGCCTCACTTTGCGACCATTCTACAGTCCGCAGAGTGGTTCTGCGGCCGCAGAACGGGGCACAGAAATGCCTACTTCTACCCAACATTTTCCTTTAAATCACCAGGCACTATTCAATCCAAAAAGTCCGAACCTTCCTTCGTAAAAGTCTAAGGATGACTATATGACCAAAGTGCGGCCAGCGAAACGGTTATGCGATCGTAGAAATTGACCGCGAAATCGACATCAAAAAAGCCCCATAAAACTGCCTTACTCCGCGACCAATCTGCGGTCTGTAGAGTGGTTCTGCGGCCGCAGAACGGGTCACAGAAATGCATACTTCTGCCCAACATTTTCCTTTAAATCACCAGGCACTATTCAATCCAAAAAGTCCGAACCTCCCTTCATAAAAGTCTAAGGATGACTATGCGACCAAAGTGCGGTCCGCGAAACGGTTATGCGATCGCAGAAATAGCAGAGAAATCGACACCAAAAATGTCCCAGAAAACTGCCTCACTCTGCGACCGTTCTGCGGTCCGCAGAGTGGTTCTGCGGCCGCAGAACGGGGCACAGAAATGCCTACTTCTGCCCAACATTTTCCTTTAAATCACCAGGTACCATTCAATCCAAAAAGTCCGAACCTCCCTTCGTAAAAGTCTAAGGATGACTGTGCGCCCAAAGTGCGGCCCGTGAAACGGTTATGCGATCGCAGAAATAGCCGCGAAATCGACATCAAAAACGCCCCAAAAAATTGCCTCACTCTGCGACCATTCTGCGGTCCGCAGAGAGGTTCTGCGGCCGCAGAACAGGCCACTGAAATGCCTACTTCAACCCAGCATTTTCCTTTAAATCACCAGGCACTCTTCAACCCAAAAAGTCTAAAACTTCCTTTGCAAAAGTCTAAGGATGACTATGCGACCAAAGTTCGGCTCGCAAAACGGTTACGCGATCACAAAAATAGCCGCGGAATCGACATCAAAAATGCCCTAGAAAATTGCCTCACTCTGCGACCATTCTGCGATCCACAGAGAGGTTCTGCGGCCGCAGAACGGGTCACAGAAATGCCTACTTCTGCCCAACATTTTTCCTTTAAATCACTAGGCACTATTCAATTCAAAAAGTACGAACCTCCCGTCGTAAAAGTCTAAGGATGACTGTGCGACCAAAGTGCGACGAGCAAAACGGTTATGCGATCGCAGAAATAGCCGCGAAATCGACATCAAAAATGCCCTAGAAAACTTCCTCACTTTGCGACCATTCTGCGGTCCGCAGAGTGGTTCTGCGGCAGTAGAACGGGGCACAAAAATGCCTACTTCTGCCCAACATTTTCCTTTAAAGCACCAGGCACTATTCAGTCCAAAAAGTCCGAACCTCCCTTCATAAAAGTCTAAGGATGACTATGCGACCAAAGTGCATCCCGCGAAACGGTTATGCGATCGCAGAAATAGCCGCGAAATCGACATCAAAAATGCCCCAGAAAACTGCCTCACTCTGCGACAGTTCTACGGTCCGTAGAGTGGTTCTGCGGCCGCAGAACGGGGCACAGAAATGCCTACTTCTGCCCAACATTTTCCTTAAAATCACCAGGCACTATTCAATCCAAAAAGTCCGAACCTTCATTCGTAAAAGTCTAAGGATGACTGTGCGACCAAAGTGCGGCCAGCGAAACGGTTATGCGATCGCAAAAATAGCCGCGAAATAGACATAAAAAATTCCCCAGAAAACTGCCTCACTCTGCGACCATTCTGCGGTCCGTAGAGTGGTTCTGCGGCCGCAGAACGGGGCACAGAAATGCCAACTACTGCCCAACATTTTCCTTTAAATCACCAGGCACTATTCAATCCAAAAAGTCTGAACCTCCCTTCATAAAATTCTAAGAATGACTATGTGACCAAAGTGCGGCCCGCGAAACGGTTATGCGATCGCAGAAATAGCCGCGAAATCGACATCAAAAACGCCCCTGAAAACTGCCTCACTTTGCGACCATTCTACGGTCCGCAGTGAGGTTCTACGGCCGCAGAACGGGCCACTGAAATGCCTACTTCTGCCCAACATTTTTCTTTAAATCACCTGGCACTATTCAATCCAAAAAGTCCGAACCTTCCTTGGTAAAAGTTTAAGGATGACTGTGCGACCAAAGTGCGGCTAGCAAAACGGTTATGCGATCGCAGAAATTGACCGCGAAATCGACATCAAAAAAGCCCTAGAAAATTGCCTCACTCCGCGACCAATCTGCGGTCCGTAGAGTGTTTCTGCGGCCGCAGAACGGGGCACAAAAATGCCTACTTCTGCCCAACATTTTCCTTTAAATCACCAGGCACTATTCTATCCAAGAAGGCCGAACCTTCCTTCATAAATGTCTAAGGATGACTGTGCGACCAAAGTGCGGCCAACGAAACGGTTATGCGATCGCAGAAATAGCCGCGAAATCGACATCAAAAATGCCCCAGAAAATTGCCTCACTCTGCGACCGTTCTACGGTCCGTAGAGTGGTTCTGCGGCCGCAGAACGGGGCACAGAAATGCCTACTTCTGCCCAACATTTTCCTTTAAATCACCAGGAACTATTCAATCCAAAAAGTCCAAACCTCCCTTCGTAAAAGTCTAAGGATGAGTGTGCGACCAAAGTGCAGTATGCGAAACGGTTATGCGATCGTAGAAATAGCCGCGAAATCGACATAAAAAATGCCCCAGAAAACTTCCTCACTTTGCGACCATTCTTCGGTCCGTAGAGAGGTTCTGCGGCTGCAGAACGGGCCACTGAAATGCCTACTTCTGCCCAACATTTTCCTTTAAATCACCAGGCACTATTAAATCCAAAAAGTCCAAACCTTCCTTCGTAAAAGTCTAAGGATGACTGTGCGACCAAAGTGCGGCCAGCGAAACGGTTATGCGATCGCACAAATAGCCGCGAAATCGACATAAAAAATGCCCCAGAAAACTGCCTCACTCTGCGACCATTCTGCGGTCCGTAAAGTGGTTCTGCGGCCGCAGAACGGGGCACAGAAATGCCTACTTCTGCCCAACATTTTCCTTTAAATCACTAGGCACTATTCAATCCAAAAAGTCTAAACCTCCCTTCGTAAAAGTCTAAGGATGACTGTGCGACCAAAGTGCGGCCCACGAAAAGGTTATGCGATCGCAGAAATAGCCGCGAAATCGACATCAAAAATGCCCCAGAAAACTGCCTCACTCTGCGACCATTCTACGGTCCGCAGAACGGGCCACTGAAATGCCTACTTCTGCCCAACATTTTCCTTTAAATCACCAGGCACTATTCAACCCAAAAAGTCTGAACTCCCTTTGCAAAAGTCTAAGGATGACTATGCGACCAAGGTGCGGCTCGCGAAACGGTTACGCGATCGCAACAATAGCCGCGGAATCGACATCAAAAATGCCCCAGAAAATTGCCTCACTCTGCGACCATTCTGCAGTCCACAGAGAGATTCTGCGGCCGCAGAACGGGGCACAGAAATGCCTACTTCTGCCCAACATTTTCCTTTAAATCACCAGGCACTATTCAATCCAAAAAGTCCGAACCTTCATTCGTAAAAGTTTAAGGATGACTGTACGACCAAAGTGCAGCCAGCGAAATAGTTATGCGATCGCAGAAATAGCCGCGAAATCGACATAAAAAATGCCCCAGAAAACTACCTCACTCCGCGACCAATCTGCGGTCCGTAGAGTGTTTCTGCGGCCGCAGAACGGGGCACAAAAATGCCTACCTCTGCCCAACATTTTCCTTTAAATCACCAGGCACTATTCTATCCAAAAAGGCTGAACCTTCCTTCGTAAAAGTCTAAGGACGACTGTGCGACCAAAGTGCGGCCAGCGAAACGGTTATGCGATCGCAGAAATAGCCGCGAAATCGACATCAAAAATGCCCCAGAAAATTGCCTCACTCTGCGACCGTTCTACGGTCCGTAGAGTGGTTCTGCGGCCGCAGAACGGGGCACAGAAATGCCTACTTCTGCCCAACATTTTCCTTTAAATCACCAGGAACTATTCAATCCAAAAAGTCCGAACCTCCCTTCGTAAAAGTCTAAGGATGACTGTGCGACCAAAGTGCAGCCCGCGAAACGGTTATGCGATCGCAGAAATAGCCGCGAAATCGACATCAAAAATGCCCCAGAAAACTTCCTCACTTTGCGACCATTCTACGGTCCGTAGAGAGGTTCTGCGGCTGCAGAACGGGCCACTGAAATGCCTACTTCTGCCCAACATTTTCCTTTAAATCACCAGGCACTATTAAATCCAAAAAGTCCAAACCTTCCTTCGTAAAAGTCTAAGGATGACTGTGCGACCAAAGTGCGGCCAGCGAAACGGTTATGCGATCGCACAAATAGCCGCGAAATCGACATAAAAAATACCCCAGAAAACTGCCTCACTCTGCGACCATTCTGCGGTCCGTAAAGTGGTTCTGCGGCCACCGAACGGGGCACAGAAATGCCTACTTCTGCCCAACATTTTCCTTTAAATCACCAGGCACTATTCAATCAAAAAAGTCTAAACCTCCCTTCGTAAAAGTCTAAGGATGACTGTGCGACAAAAGTGCGGCCAGCGAAACGGTTATGCGATCGCAGAAATAACCGCGAAATCGACATCAAAAACAGCCCAGAAAACTGCCTCACTCCTCGACCAATCTACGGTCCGTAGAGTGTTTCTGCGGCCGCAGAACGGGGCACAAAAATGCCTACTTCTTCCCAACATTTTCCTTTAAATCACCAGGCACTAATCTATCCAAAAAGGCTGAACCTTCCTGCGTAAATGTCTAAGGATGACTGTGCGACCAAAGTGCGGCCAACGAAACGGTTATGCGATCGCAGAAATAGCCGCGAAATCGACATCAAAAATGCCCCAGAAAATTGCCTCACTCTGCGACCGTTCTACGGTCCGTAGAGTGGTTCTGCGGCCGTAGAACGGGGCACAGAAATGCTTACTTCTGCCCAACATTTTCCTTTAAATCACCAGGAACTATTCAATCCAAAAAGTCCGAACCTCCCTTCGTAAAAGTCTAAGGATGACTGTGCGACCAAAGTGCAGCCCGCGAAACGGTTATGCGATCGCAGAAATAGCCGCGAAATCAACATCAAAAATGCCCCAAAAAACTTCCTCACTTTGCGACCATTCTACGGTCCGTGGAGAGGTTCTACGGCTGCAGAACGGGCCACTGAAATGCCTACTTCTGCCCAACATTTTCCTTTAAATCACCAGGCACTATTAAATCCAAAAAGTCCAAACCTTCCTTCGTAAAAGTCTAAGGATGACTGTGCGACCAAAGTGCGGCCAGCGAAACGGTTATGCGATCGCAAAAATAGCCGCGAAATCGACATAAAAAATGCCCCAGAAAACTGCCTCACTCTGCGGCCATTCTGCGGACCGTAAAGTGGTTATGCGGCCGCAGAACGGGGCACAGAAATGCCTACTTCTGCCCAACATTTTCCTTTAAATCACCAGGCACTATTCAATCCAAAAAGTCAAAACCTCCCTTCGTAAAAGTCTAAGGATGACTGTGCGACCAAAGTGCGGCCCGCGAAAAGGTTATGCGATCGCAGAAATAGCCGCGAAATCAACATTAAAAATGCCTCAGAAAACTGCCTCACACTGCGACCATTCTACGGTCCTAAGAACGGGCCACTGAAATGCCTACTTCTGCCCAACATTTTCCTTTAAATCACCAGGCACTATTCAACCCAAAAAGTCTGAACTCCCTTTGCAAAAGTCTAAGGATGACTATGCGACCAAGGTGCGGCTCGCGAAACGGTTACGCGATCGCAACAATAGCCGCAGAATCGACATCAAAAATGCCCCAGAAAATTGCCTCACTCTGCGACCATTCTGCAGTCCACAGAGAGGTTCTGCGGCCGCAGAACAGGGCACAGAAATGCCTACTTCTGCCCAACATTTTCCTTTAAATCACCAGGCACTATTCAATCCAAAAAGTCCGAACCTTCATTCGTAAAAGTTTAAGGATGACTGTGCGACCAAAGTGCGGCCAGCGAAACAGTTATGCGATCGCAGAAATAGCCGCGAAATCGACATAAAAAATGCCCTAGAAAACTGCCTCACTCCGCGACCAATCTGCGGTCCGTAGAGTGTTTCTGCGGCCGCAGAACGGGGCACAAAAATGCCTACTTCTGCCCAACATTTTCCTTTAAATCACCAGGCACTATTCTATCCAAAAAGGCTGAACCTTCCTTCGTAAATGTCTAAGGATGACTGTGTGACCAAAGTGCGGCCAACGAAATGGTTATGCGATCGCAGAAATAGCCGCGAAATCGACATCAAAAATGCCCCAGAAAATTGCCTCACTCTGCGACCGTTCTACGGTCCGTAGAGTGGTTCTGCGGCCGCAGAACGGGGCACAGAAATGCCTACTTCTGCCCAACATTTTCCTTTAAATCACCAGGAACGATTCAATCCAAAAAGTCCGAACCTCCCTTCGTAAAAGTCTAAGGATGACTGTGCGACCAAAGTGCAGCCCGCGAAACGGTTATGCGATCGTAGAAATAGCCGCGAAATCGACATCAAAAATGCCCCAGAAAACTTCCTCACTTTGCGACCATTCTACGGTCCGTAGAGAGGTTCTGCGGCTACAGAACGGGCCACTGAAATGCCTACTTCTGCCCAACATTTTCCTTTAAATCACCAGGCACTATTAAATCCAAAAAGTCCAAACCTTCCTTCGTAAAAGTCTAAGGATGACTGTGCGACCAAAGTGCGGCCAGCGAAACAGTTATGCGATCGCACAAATAGCCGCGAAATCGACATAAAAAATGCCCCAGAAAACTGCCTCACTCTGCGACCATTCTGCGGTCCGTAGAGTGTTTCTGCGGCCGCAGAACGGGGCACAAAAATGCCTACTTCTGCCCAACATTTTCCTTTAAATCACACGGCACTATTCTAAGGATGACTGTGCGACCAAAGTGCGGCCAGCGAAACGGTTATGCGATCGCAGAAATAGCCCCAAAATCGACATCAAAAATGCCCCAGAAAACTGCCTCACTCCGCGACCAATCTGCGGTCCGTAGAGTGTTTCTGCGGCCGCAGAACGGGGCACAAAAATGCCTACTTCTGCCCAACATTTTCCTTTAAATCACCAGGCACTATTCTATCCAAAAAGGCTGAACCTTCCTTCGTAAATGTCTAAGGATGACTGTGCGACCAAAGTGCGGCCAACGAAATGGTTATGCGATCGCAGAAATAGCCGCGAAATCGACATCAAAAATGCCCCAGAAAATTGCCTCACTCTGCGACCGTTCTACGGTCTGTAGAGTGGTTCTGCGGCCGCAGAACGGGGCACAGAAATGCCTACTTCTGCCCAACATTTTCCTTTAAATCACCAGGAACTATTCAATCCAAAAAGTCCGAACCTCCCTTCGTAAAAGTCTAAGGATGACTGTGCGACCAAAGTGCAGCCCGCGAAACGGTTATGCGATCGTAGAAATAGCCGCGAAATCGACATCAAAAATGCCCCAGAAAACTTCCTCACTTTGCGACCATTCTACGGTCCGTAGAGAGGTTCTGCGGCTACAGAACGGGCCACTGAAATGCCTACTTCTGCCCAACATTTTCCTTTAAATCACCAGGCACTATTAAATCCAAAAAGTCCAAACCTTCCTTCGTAAAAGTCTAAGGATGACTGTGCGACCAAAGTGCGGCCAGCGAAACGGTTATGCGATCGCACAAATAGCCGCGAAATCGACATAAAAAATGCCCCAGAAAACTGCCTCACTCTGCGACCATTCTGCGGTCCGTAAAGTGGTTCTGCGGCCATAGAACGGGGCACAGAAATGCCTACTTCTGCCCAACATTTTCCTTTAAATCACCAGGCACTATTCTAAGGATGACTGTGCGACCAAAGTGCGGCCAGCAAAACGGTTATGCGATAGCAGAAATAGCCCCGAAATCGACATCAAAAATGCCCCAGAAAACTGCCTCACTCCGCGACCAATCTGCGGTCCGTAGAGTGGTTCTGCGGCCGTAGAACGAGGCACAGAAATGCCTACTTCTGCCCAACATTTTCCTTTAAATCACCAGGAACTATTCAATCCAAAAAGTCTGAACCACCCTTCGTAAAAGTCTAAGGATGACTGTGCGACCAAAGTGCAGCCCGCGAAACGGTTATGCGATCGCAGAAATAGCCGCAAAATCGACATCAAAAATGCCCCAGAAAACTTCCTCACTTTGCGACCATTCTACGGTCTGTAGAGTGGTTCTGCGGCCGCAGAACGGGGCACAGAAATGCCTACTTCTGCCCAACATTTTCCTTTAAATCACCAGGAACTATTCAATCCAAAAAGTCCGAACCTCCCTTCGTAAAAGTCTAAGGATGACTGTGCGACCAAAGTGCAGCCCGCGAAATGGTTATGCGATCGCAGAAATAGCCGCGAAATCGACATCAAAAATGCCCCAGAAAACTTCCTCACTTTGCGACCATTCTACGGTCCGTAGAGTGATTCTGCGGATGCAGAACGGGCCACTGAAATGCCTACATCTGCCAAACATTTTCCTTTAAATCACCAGGCATTATTAAATCCAAAAAGTCCAAACCTTCCTTCGTAAAAGTCTAGGGATGACTGTGCGACCAAAGTGCGGCCAGCGAAATGGTTATGCGATCGCCCAAATAGCCGCGAAATTGACATAAAAAATGACCCAGAAAACTGCCTCACTCTGCGACCATTCTGCGGTCCGTAAAGTGGTTCTGCGGCCGTAGAACGGGGCACAGAAATGCCTACTTCTACCCAACATTTTCCTTTAAATCACCAGGCACTATTCAATCCAAAAAGTCCGAACCTTCCTTCGTAAAAGTCTAAGGATGACTGTATGACCAAAGTGCGGCCAGCGAAACGGTTATGCGATCGCAGAAATTGACCGTGAAATCGACATCAAAAAAGCCCCATAAAACTGCCTTACTCCGCGACCAATCTACGGTCTGTAGAGTGGTTCTGCGGCCGCAGAACGGGGCACAGAAATGCATACTTCTGCCCAACATTTTCCTTTAAATCACCAGGCACTATTCAATCCAAAAAGTCCGAACCTCCCTTCATAAAAGTCTAAGGATGACTATGCGACCAAAGTGCGGCCCGCGAAACGGTTATGCAATCACAGAAATAGCAGCGAAATCGACACCAAAAATGCCCCAGAAAATAGCCTCACTCTGCGACCATTCTGCGGTCCGCAGAGTGGTTCTGCGGCCGCAGAACGGGGCACAGAAATGCCTACTTCTGCCCAACATTTTCCTTTAAATCACCAGGCACTATTCAATCCAAAAAGTCCGAACCTCCCTTCGTAAAAGTCTAAGGATGAGTGTGCCACCAAAGTGCGGCCCGCAAAACGGTTATGCGATCGCAGAAATAGCCGCGAAATCGACATCAAAAATGCCCCAAAAAACTGCCTCACTCTTCGACCATTCTGCGGTCCGCAGAGAGGTTCTGCGGCCGCAGAACCAGGCCATTGAAATGCCTACTTCAACCCAACATTTTCCTTTAAATCACCAGGCACTCTTCAACCCAAAAAGTCTAAAACTTCCTTTGCAAAAGTCTAAGGATGACTATGCGACAAAAGTGCGGCTCGCGAAACGGTTACGCGATCGCAAAAATAGCCGCGGAATCGACATCAAAAATGCCCTAGAAAATTGGCTCACTCTGCGACCATTCTGCGATCCATAGAGAGGTTCTGCGGCCGCAGAACGGGGCATAGAAATGCCTACTCCTGCCCAACATTTTTCCTTTAAATCACTAGGCACTATTCAATCCAAAAAGTACGAACCTCCCTTCGTAAAAGTCTAAGGATGACTGTGCGACCAAAGTGCGACCAGCAAAACGGTTATGCGATCGCAGAAATAGCCGCGAAATCGACATCAAAAATGCCCTAGAAAACTTCCTCACTTTGCGACCATTCTGCGGTCCGCAGAGTGGTTCTGCGGCCGCAGAACGGGGCACAAAAATGCCTACTTCTGCCCAACATTTTCCTTTAAAGCACCAGGCACTATTCAATCCAAAAAGTCCGAACCTTCCTTCGTAAATGTCTAAGGATGACTGTGCGACCAAAGTGCGGCCAACGAAACGGTTATGCGATCGCAGAAATAGCCGCGAAATCGACATCAAAACTGCCCCAGAAAACTGCCTCACTCTGCGACCGTTCTACGGTCCGTAGAGTGGTTCTGCGGCAGCAGAACGGGGCATAGAAATGCCTACTTCTGCCCAACATTTTCATTTAAATAACCAGGCACTATTCAATCCAAAAAGTCCGAACCTCCCTTCATAAAAGTCTAAGGATGACTATGCGACCAAAGTGCATCCCGCGAAACGGTTATGCGATTGTAGAAATAGCTGCGAAATCGACATCAAAAATGCCCCAGAAAACTGCCTCACTCTGCGGCCAATCTGCGGTCTGTAGAGTGGTTCTGCGGCCGCAGAATGGGGCACAGAAATGCCTACTTCTGCCCAACATTTTCCTTTAAATCACCAGGCACTATTCAATCCAAAAAGTCCGAACCTTCCTTCGTAAATGTCTAAGGATGACTGTGCGACCAAAGTGCGGCCAACGAAACGGTTATGCGATCGCAGAAATAGCCGCGAAATCGACATCAAAACTGCCCCAGAAAACTGCCTCACTCTGCGACCGTTCTACGGTCCGTAGAGTGGTTCTGCGGCAGCAGAACGGGGCATAGAAATGCCTACTTCTGCCCAACATTTTCCTTTAAATCACCAAGTACTATTCAATCCAAAAAGTCCGAACCTCCCTTCGTAAAAGTCTAAGGATGACTGTGCGACCAAAGTGCGGCCCGCGAAACGGTTATGCGATCACAGAAATAGCCGCGAAATAGACATAAAAAATGCCCCAGAAAACTTCCTCACTTTGCGACCATTCTACGGTCCGTAGAGAGGTTCTGCGGCCACAGAACGGGCTACTGAAATGCCTACTTCTGCCCAACATTTTCCTTTAAATCACCAGGCACTATTCAATCCAAAAAGTCTGAACCTTCATTCGTAAAAGTCTCAGGATGACTGTGCGACCAAAGTGGGGCCAGCGAAACGGTTATACAATCGCAGAAATGGCCGCGAAATAGACATAAAAAATGCCCCAGAAAACTGCCTCACTCTGCGACCATTCTGCGGTCCGTAGAGTGGTTCTGCGGACCGTAGAACGGGGCATAGAAATGCCTACTTCTGCCCAACATTTTCCTTTAAATCACCAGGTACTATTCAATCCAAAAGTCCGAACCTCCCTTCGTAAAAGTCTAAGGATGACTGTGCGACCAAAGTGCGGCCCGCGAAACGGTTATGCGATCAAAGAAATAGCCGCGAAATCGACATCAAAAATGGCTCAGAAAACTTCCTCACTTTGCGACCATTCTACGGTCCGTAGAGAGGTTCTGCGGCCGCAGAACGGGCTACTGAAATGCCTACTTCTACCAAACATTTTCCTTTAAATCACCAGGCACTATTCAATCCAAAAAGTCCGAACCTTCATTCGTAAAAGTCTAAGGATGACTGTGCGACAAAAGTGCGGCCTGCGAAACGGTTATGAAATCGCAGAAATAGCCGCGAAATAGACATAAAATATGCCCCAGAAAACTGCCTCACTCTGCGACCATTCTGCGGTCCGTAGAGTGGTTCTGCGGCCGCAGTACGGGGCACAGAAATGCCTACTTCTGCCCAACATTTTCCTTTAAATCACCAGGCACTATTCAATCCAAAAAGTCCGAACCTTCCTTCGTAAATGTCTAAGGATGACTGTGCGAAAAAAGTGCGGCCAAAGAAACGGTTATGCGATCGCAGAAATAGCCGCGAAATTGACATCAAAAATGCCCCAGAAAACTGCCTCACTCTGCGACCGTTCTACGGTCCGTAGAGTGGTTCTGCGGCCGCAGAACGGGGCATAGAAATGCCTACTTCTGCCCACCATTTTCCTTTAAATTACCAGGTACTATTCAATCCAAAAAGTCCGAACCTCCCTTCGTAAAAGTCTAAGGATGACTGTGCGACCAAAGTGCGGCCCGCGAAACGGTTATGCGATCACAGAAATAGCCGCGAAATCGACATCAAAAATGCCCCAGAAAACTTCCTCACTTTGCGACCATTCTACGGTCCGTAGAGAGGTTCTGCGGCCACAGAACGGGCTACTGAAATGCCTACTTCTGCCCAACATTTTCCTTTAAATCACCAGGCACTATTCAATCCAAAAAGTCCGAACCTTCATTTGTAAAAGTCTAAGGATGACTGTGCGACCAAAGTGCGGCCAGCGAAACGGTTATACAATCGCAGAAATAGCCGCGAATTAGACATAAAAAATGCCCCAGAAAACTGCCTCACTCTGCGACCATTCTGCGGTCCGTAGAGTGGTTCTGCGGCCGCAAAACGGGGCACAGAAATGCCTACTTCTGCCCAACATTTTTCTTTAAATCAACAGGCACTATTCAATCCAAAAAGTCCGAACCTCCCTTCATAAAAGTCTAAGAATGACTATGTGACCAAAGTGTGGCCCGCGAAACGGTTATGCGATCGCAGAAATAGCCGTGAAATCCACATCAAAAATGCCCCTGAAAACTGCCTCACTTTGCGACCATTCTACGGTCCGCAGAGAGGTTCTGCGGCCGCAGAACGGGCCACTGAAATGCCTACTTCTGCCCAACATTTTTCTTTAAATCACCTGGCACTATTCAATCCAAAAAGTCCGAACCTTCCTTCGTAAAAGTTTAAGGATGACTGTGCGACCAAAGTGCGGCCATCAAAATGGTTATGTGATCGCAGAAATTGACCGCGAAATCGACATCAAAAAAGCCCTAGAAAATTGCCTCACTCCGCGACCAATCTGCGGTCCGTAGAGTGTTTCTGCGGCCGCAGAACGGGGCACAAAAATGCCTACTTCTGCCCAACATTTTCCTTTAAATCACCAGGCACTATTCTATCCAAAAAGGCCGAACCTTCCTTCGTAAATGTCTAAGGATGACTGTGCGACCAAAGTGCGGCCAACGAAACGGTTATGCGATCGCAGAAATAGCCGCAAAATCGACATCAAAAATGCCCCAGAAAACTGCCTCACTCTGCGACCGTTCTACGGTCCGTAGAGTGGTTCTGTGGCCGTAGAACGGGGCATAGAAATGCCTACTTCTGCCCAACATTTTCCTTTAAATCACCAGGTACTATTCAATCCAAAAAGTCCGAACCTCCCTTCGTAAAAGTCTAAGGATGACTGTGCGACCAAAGTGCAGCCCGCGAAATGGTTATGCGATCGCAGAAATAGCCGCGAAATCGACATCAAAAATGCCCCAGAAAACTTCCTCACTTTGCGACCATTCTACGGTCCGTAGAGTGATTCTGCGGATGCAGAACGGGCCACTGAAATGCCTACATCTGCCAAACATTTTCCTTTAAATCACCAGGCATTATTAAATCCAAAAAGTCCAAACCTTCCTTCGTAAAAGTCTAGGGATGACTGTGCGACCAAAGTGCGGCCAGCGAAATGGTTATGCGATCGCCCAAATAGCCGCGAAATTGACATAAAAAATGACCCAGAAAACTGCCTCACTCTGCGACCATTCTGCGGTCCGTAAAGTGGTTCTGCGGCCGTAGAACGGGGCACAGAAATGCCTACTTCTACCCAACATTTTCCTTTAAATCACCAGGCACTATTCAATCCAAAAAGTCCGAACCTTCCTTCGTAAAAGTCTAAGGATGACTGTATGACCAAAGTGCGACCAGCGAAACGGTTATGCGATCGCAGAAATTGACCGTGAAATCGACATCAAAAAAGCCCCATAAAACTGCCTTACTCCGCGACCAATCTACGGTCTGTAGAGTGGTTCTGCGGCCGCAGAACGGGGCACAGAAATGCATACTTCTGCCCAACATTTTCCTTTAAATCACCAGGCACTATTCAATCCAAAAAGTCCGAACCTCCCTTCATAAAAGTCTAAGGATGACTATGCGACCAAAGTGCGGCCCGCGAAACGGTTATGCAATCACAGAAATAGCAGCGAAATCGACACCAAAAATGCCCCAGAAAATAGCCTCACTCTGCGACCATTCTGCGGTCCGCAGAGTGGTTCTGCGGCCGCAGAACGGGGCACAGAAATGCCTACTTCTGCCCAACATTTTCCTTTAAATCACCAGGCACTATTCAATCCAAAAAGTCCGAACCTCCCTTCGTAAAAGTCTAAGGATGACTGTGCCACCAAAGTGCGGCCCGCAAAACGGTTATGCGATCGCAGAAATAGCCGCGAAATCGACATCAAAAATGCCCCAAAAAACTGCCTCACTCTTCGACCATTCTGCGGTCCGCAGAGAGGTTCTGCGGCCGCAGAACAGGCCATTGAAATGCCTACTTCAACCCAACATTTTCCTTTAAATCACCAGGCACTCTTCAACCCAAAAAGTCTAAAACTTCCTTTGCAAAAGTCTAAGGATGACTATGCGACAAAAGTGCGGCTCGCGAAACGGTTACGCGATCGCAAAAATAGCCGCGGAATCGACATCAAAAATGCCCTAGAAAATTGGCTCACTCTGCGACCATTCTGCGATCCATAGAGAGGTTCTGCGGCCGCAGAACGGGGCATAGAAATGCCTACTCCTGCCCAACATTTTTCCTTTAAATCACTAGGCACTATTCAATCCAAAAAGTACGAACCTCCCTTCGTAAAAGTCTAAGGATGACTGTGCGACCAAAGTGCGACCAGCAAAACGGTTATGAGATCGCAGAAATAGCCGCGAAATCGACATCAAAAATGCCCTAGAAAACTTCCTCACTTTGCGACCATTCTGCGGTCCGCAGAGTGGTTCTGCGGCCGCAGAACGGGGCACAAAAATGCCTACTTCTGCCCAACATTTTCCTTTAAAGCACCAGGCACTATTCAATCCAAAAAGTCCGAACCTTCCTTCGTAAATGTCTAAGGATGACTGTGCGACCAAAGTGCGGCCAACGAAACGGTTATGCGATCGCAGAAATAGCCGCGAAATCGACATCAAAACTGCCCCAGAAAACTGCCTCACTCTGCGACCGTTCTACGGTCCGTAGAGTGGTTCTGCGGCAGCAGAACGGGGCATAGAAATGCCTACTTCAGCCCAACATTTTCATTTAAATAACCAGGCACTATTCAATCCAAAAAGTCCGAACCTCCCTTCATAAAAGTCTAAGGATGACTATGCGACCAAAGTGCATCCCGCGAAACGGTTATGCGATTGTAGAAATAGCTGCGAAATCGACATCAAAAATGCCCCAGAAAACTGCCTCACTCTGCGGCCAATCTGCGGTCTGTAGAGTGGTTCTGCGGCCGCAGAATGGGGCACAGAAATGCCTACTTCTGCCAACATTTTCCTTTAAATCACCAGGCACTATTCAATCCAAAAAGTCCGAACCTTCCTTCGTAAATGTCTAAGGATGACTGTGCGACCAAAGTGCGGCCAACGAAACGGTTATGCGATCGCAGAAATAGCCGCGAAATCGACATCAAAACTGCCCCAGAAAACTGCCTCACTCTGCGACCGTTCTACGGTCCGTAGAGTGGTTCTGCGGCAGCAGAACGGGGCATAGAAATGCCTACTTCTGCCCAACATTTTCCTTTAAATCACCAAGTACTATTCAATCCAAAAAGTCCGAACCTCCCTTCGTAAAAGTCTAAGGATGACTGTGCGACCAAAGTGCGGCCCGCGAAACGGTTATGCGATCACAGAAATAGCCGCGAAATAGACATAAAAAATGCCCCAGAAAACTTCCTCACTTTGCGACCATTCTACGGTCCGTAGAGAGGTTCTGCGGCCACAGAACGGGCTACTGAAATGCCTACTTCTGCCCAACATTTTCCTTTAAATCACCAGGCACTATTCAATCCAAAAAGTCCGAACCTTCATTCGTAAAAGTCTCAGGATGACTGTGCGACCAAAGTGGGGCCAGCGAAACGGTTATACAATCGCAGAAATGGCCGCGAAATAGACATAAAAAATGCCCCAGAAAACTGCCTCACTCTGCGACCATTCTGCGGTCCGTAGAGTGGTTCTGCGGACCGCAGAACGGGGCATAGAAATGCCTACTTCTGCCCAACATTTTCCTTTAAATAACCAAGTACTATTCAATCCAAAAGTCCGAACCTCCCTTCGTAAAAGTCTAAGGATGACTGTGCGACCAAAGTGCGGCCCGCGAAACGGTTATGCGATCAAAGAAATAGCCGCGAAATCGACATCAAAAATGGCTCAGAAAACTTCCTCACTTTGCGACCATTCTACGGTCCGTAGAGAGGTTCTGCGGCCGCAGAACGGGCTACTGAAATGCCTACTTCTACCAAACATTTTCCTTTAAATCACCAGGCACTATTCAATCCAAAAAGTCCGAACCTTCATTCGTAAAAGTCTAAGGATGACTGTGCGACAAAAGTGCGGCCTGCGAAACGGTTATGAAATCGCAGAAATAGCCGCGAAATAGACATAAAATATGCCCCAGAAAACTGCCTCACTCTGCGACCATTCTGCGGTCCGTAGAGTGGTTCTGCGGCCGCAGTACGGGGCACAGAAATGCCTACTTCTGCCCAACATTTTCCTTTAAATCACCAGGCACTATTCAATCCAAAAAGTCCGAACCTTCCTTCGTAAATGTCTAAGGATGACTGTGCGAAAAAAGTGCGGCCAACGAAACGGTTATGCGATCGCAGAAATAGCCGCGAAATTGACATCAAAAATGCCCCAGAAAACTGCCTCACTCTGCGACCGTTCTACGGTCCGTAGAGTGGTTCTGCGGCCGCAGAACGGGGCATAGAAATGCCTACTTCTGCCCACCATTTTCCTTTAAATTACCAGGTACTATTCAATCCAAAAAGTCCGAACCTCCCTTCGTAAAAGTCTAAGGATGACTGTGCGACCAAAGTGCGGCCCGCGAAACGGTTATGCGATCACAGAAATAGCCGCGAAATCGACATCAAAAATGCCCCAGAAAACTTCCTCACTTTGCGACCATTCTACGGTCCGTAGAGAGGTTCTGCGGCCACAGAACGGGCTACTGAAATGCCTACTTCTGCCCAACATTTTCCTTTAAATCACCAGGCACTATTCAATCCAAAAAGTCCGAACCTTCATTTGTAAAAGTCTAAGGATGACTGTGCGACCAAAGTGCGGCCAGCGAAACGGTTATACAATCGCAGAAATAGCCGCGAATTAGACATAAAAAATGCCCCAGAAAACTGCCTCACTCTGCGACCATTCTGCGGTCCGTAGAGTGGTTCTGCGGCCGCAAAACGGGGCACAGAAATGCCTACTTCTGCCCAACATTTTTCTTTAAATCAACAGGCACTATTCAATCCAAAAAGTCCGAACCTCCCTTCGTAAAAGTCTAAGGATGACTGTGCCACCAAAGTGCGGCCCGCAAAACGGTTATGCGATCGCAGAAATAGCCGCGAAATCGACATCAAAAATGCCCCAAAAAACTGCCTCACTCTTCGACCATTCTGCGGTCCGCAGAGAGGTTCTGCGGCCGCAGAACGGGCCACTGAAATGCCTACTTCTGCCCAACATTTTTCTTTAAATCACCTGGCACTATTCAATCCAAAAAGTCCGAACCTTCCTTCGTAAAAGTTTAAGGATGACTGTGCGACCAAAGTGCGGCCATCAAAATGGTTATGTGATCGCAGAAATTGACCGCGAAATCGACATCAAAAAAGCCCTAGAAAATTGCCTCACTCCGCGACCAATCTGCGGTCCGTAGAGTGTTTCTGCGGCCGCAGAACGGGGCACAAAAATGCCTACTTCTGCCCAACATTTTCCTTTAAATCACCAGGCACTATTCTATCCAAAAAGGCCGAACCTTCCTTCGTAAATGTCTAAGGATGACTGTGCGACCAAAGTGCGGCCAACGAAACGGTTATGCGATCGCAGAAATAGCCGCAAAATCGACATCAAAAATGCCCCAGAAAACTGCCTCACTCTGCGACCGTTCTACGGTCCGTAGAGTGGTTCTGTGGCCGTAGAACGGGGCATAGAAATGCCTACTTCTGCCCAACATTTTCCTTTAAATCACCAGGTACTATTCAATCCAAAAAGTCCGAACCTCCCTTCGTAAAAGTCTAAGGATGACTGTGCGACCAAAGTGCGGCCCGCGAAACGGTTATGCGATCACAGAAATAGCCGTGAAATCGACATCAAAAATGCCCCAGAAAACTTCCTCACTTTGCGACCATTCTACGGTCCGTAGAGAGGTTCTGCGGCCACAGAACGGGCTACTGAAATGCCTACTTCTGCCCAACATTTTCCTTTAAATCACCAGGCACTATTCAATCCAAAAAGTCCGAACCTTCATTCGTAAAAGTCTCAGGATGACTGTGCGACCAAAGTGGGGCCAGCGAAACGGTTATACAATCGCAGAAATGGCCGCGAAATAGACATAAAAATTGCCCCAGAAAACTGCCTCACTCTGCGACCATTCTGCGGTCCGTAGAGTGGTTCTGCGGACCGCAGAACGGGGCATAGAAATGCCTACTTCTGCCCAACATTTTCATTTAAATAACCAGGCACTATTCAATCAAAAAAGTCCGAACCTCCCTTTATAAAAGTCTAAGAATGACTGTACGACCAAAGTGCGGCCCGCGAAACGGTTATGCGATCGCAGAAATAGCCGCGAAATCGACATCAAAAATGGCCCAGAAAACTTCCTCACTTTGCGACCATTCTACGGTCCGTAGAGAGGTTCTGCGGCCGCAGAACGGGCTACTGAAATGCCTACTTCTGCCCAACATTTTCCTTTAAATCACCAGGCACTATTCAATCCAAAAAGTCCGAACCTTCATTCGTAAAAGTCTAAGGATGACTGTGCGACAAAAGTGCGGCCTGCGAAACGGTTATGAAATCGCAGAAATAGCCGCGAAATAGACATAAAATATGCCCCAGAAAACTGCCTCACTCTGCGACCATTCTGCGGTCCGTAGAGTGGTTCTGCGGCCGCAGTACGGGGCACAGAAATGCCTACTTCTGCCCAACATTTTCCTTTAAATCACCAGGCACTATTCAATCCAAAAAGTCCGAACCTTCCTTCGTAAATGTCTAAGGATGACTGTGCGACCAAAGTGCGGCCAACGAAACGGTTATGCGATCGCAGAAATAGCCGCGAAATCGACATCAAAAATGCCCCAGAAAACTGCCTCACTCTGCGACCGTTCTACGGTCCGTAGAGTGGTTCTGCGGCCGCAGAACGGGGCATAGAAATGCCTACTTCTGCCCAACATTTTCCTTTAAATCACCAGGTACTATTCAATCCAAAAGTCCGAACCTCCCTTCGTAAAAGTCTAAGGATGACTGTGCGACCAAAGTGCAGCCCGCGAAACGGTTATGCGATCGCAGAAATAGCCGCGAAATCGACATCAAAAATGCCCCAGAAAACTTCCTCACTTTGCGACCATTCTACGGTCCGTAGAGAGGTTCTGCGGCCGCAGAACGGGCTACTGAAATGCCTACTTCTACCAAACATTTTCCTTTAAATCACCAGGCACTATTCAATCCAAAAAGTCCGAACCTTCATTCGTAAAAGTCTAAGGATGACTGTGCGACAAAAGTGCGGCCTGCGAAACGGTTATGAAATCGCAGAAATAGCCGCGAAATAGACATAAAATATGCCCCAGAAAACTGCCTCACTCTGCGACCATTCTGCGGTCCGTAGAGTGGTTCTGCGGCCGCAGTACGGGGCACAGAAATGCCTACTTCTGCCCAACATTTTCCTTTAAATCACCAGGCACTATTCAATCCAAAAAGTCCGAACCTTCCTTCGTAAATGTCTAAGGATGACTGTGCGAAAAAAGTGCGGCCAACGAAACGGTTATGCGATCGCAGAAATAGCCGCGAAATTGACATCAAAAATGCCCCAGAAAACTGCCTCACTCTGCGACCGTTCTACGGTCCGTAGAGTGGTTCTGCGGCCGCAGAACGGGGCATAGAAATGCCTACTTCTGCCCACCATTTTCCTTTAAATTACCAGGTACTATTCAATCCAAAAAGTCCGAACCTCCCTTCGTAAAAGTCTAAGGATGACTGTGCGACCAAAGTGCGGCCCGCGAAACGGTTATGCGATCACAGAAATAGCCGCGAAATCGACATCAAAAATGCCCCAGAAAACTTCCTCACTTTGCGACCATTCTACGGTCCGTAGAGAGGTTCTGCGGCCACAGAACGGGCTACTGAAATGCCTACTTCTGCCCAACATTTTCCTTTAAATCACCAGGCACTATTCAATCCAAAAAGTCCGAACCTTCATTTGTAAAAGTCTAAGGATGACTGTGCGACCAAAGTGCGGCCAGCGAAACGGTTATACAATCTCAGAAATAGCCGCGAAATAGACATAAAAAATGCCCCAGAAAACTGCCTCACTCTGCGACCATTCTGCGGTCCGTAGAGTGGTTCTGCGGCCGCAAAACGGGGCACAGAAATGCCTACTTCTGCCCAACATTTTCCTTTAAATCAACAGGCACTATTCAATCCAAAAAGTCCGAACCTCCCTTCATAAAAGTCTAAGAATGACTATGTGACCAAAGTGTGGCCCGCGAAACGGTTATGCGATCGCAGAAATAGCCGTGAAATCCACATCAAAAATGCCCCTGAAAACTGCCTCACTTTGCGACCATTCTACGGTCCGCAGAGAGGTTCTGCGGCCGCAGAACGGGCCACTGAAATGCCTACTTCTGCCCAACATTTTTCTTTAAATCACCTGGCACTATTCAATCCAAAAAGTCCGAACCTTCCTTCGTAAAAGTTTAAGGATGACTGTGCGACCAAAGTGCGGCCATCAAAACGGTTATGTGATCGCAGAAATTGACCGCGAAATCGACATCAAAAAAGCCCTAGAAAATTGCCTCACTCTGCGACCAATCTGCGGTCCGTAGAGTGTTTCTGCGGCCGCAGAACGGGGCACAAAAATGCCTACTTCTGCCCAACATTTTCCTTTAAATCACCAGGCACTATTCTATCCAAAAAGGCCGAACCTTCCTTCGTAAATGTCTAAGGATGACTGTGCGACCAAAGTGCGGCCAACGAAACGGTTATGCGATCGCAGAAATAGCCGCAAAATCGACATCAAAAATGCCCCAGAAAACTGCCTCACTCTGCGACCGTTCTACGGTCCGTAGAGTGGTTCTGTGGCCGTAGAACGGGGCATAGAAATGCCTACTTCTGCCCAACATTTTCCTTTAAATCACCAGGTACTATTCAATCCAAAAAGTCCGAACCTCCCTTCGTAAAAGTCTAAGGATGACTGTGCGACCAAAGTGCGGCCCGCGAAACGGTTATGCGATCGCAGAAATAGCCGCGAAATCGACATCAAAAATGGCCCAGAAAACTTCCTCACTTTGCGACCATTCTACGGTCCGTAGAGAGGTTCTGCGGCCGCAGAACGGGCTACTGAAATGCCTACTTCTGCCCAACATTATCCTTTAAATCACCAGGCACTATTCAATCCAAAAGGTTCGAACCTTCATTCGTAAAAGTCTAAGGATGACTGTGCGACCAAAGTGCGGCCAGCGAAACGGTTATGCAATCGCAGAAATAGCCGCGAAATAGACATAAAAAATGCCCCAGAAAACTGCCTCACTCTGCGACCATTCTGCGGTCCGTAGAGTGGTTCTGCGGCCGCAGAACGGGGCACAGAAATGCCTACTTCTGCCCAACATTTCCCTTTAAATCACCAGGCACTATTCAATCCAAAAAGTCCGAACCTCCCTTCATAAAAGTCTAAGAATGACTATGTGACCAAAGTGCGGCCCTCGAAACGGTTATGCGATCGTAGAAATAGCCGCGAAATTGACATCAAAAATGCCCCTGAAAACTGCTTCACTTTGCGACCATTCTACGGTCCGCAGAGAGGTTCTGCGGCCGCAGAACGGGCCACTGAAATGCCTACTTCTGCCCAACATTTTTCTTTAAATCACCTGGCACTATTCAATCCAAAAAGTCCGAACCTTCCTTCGTAAAAGTTTAAGGATGACTGTGCGACCAAAGTGCGGCCATCAAAACGGTTATGTGATCGCAGAAATTGACCGCGAAATCGACATCAAAAAAGCCCTAGAAAATTGCCTCACTCTGCGACCAATCTGCGGTCCGTAGAGTGTTTCTGCGGCCGCAGAACGGGGCACAAAAATGCCTACTTCTGCCCAACATTTTCCTTTAAATCACCAGGCACTATTCTATCCAAAAAGGCCGAACCTTCCTTCGTAAATGTCTAAGGATGACTGTGCGACCAAAGTGCGGCCAACGAAACGGTTATGCGATCGCAGAAATAGCCGCAAAATCGACATCAAAAATGCCCCAGAAAACTGCCTCACTCTGCGACCGTTCTACGGTCCGTAGAGTGGTTCTGTGGCCGTAGAACGGGGCATAGAAATGCCTACTTCTGCCCAACATTTTCCTTTAAATCACCAGGTACTATTCAATCCAAAAAGTCCGAACCTCCCTTCGTAAAAGTCTAAGGATGACTGTGCGACCAAAGTGCGGCCCGCGAAACGGTTATGCGATCGCAGAAATAGCCGCGAAATCGACATCAAAAATGGCCCAGAAAACTTCCTCACTTTGCGACCATTCTACGGTCCGTAGAGAGGTTCTGCGGCCGCAGAACGGGCTACTGAAATGCCTACTTCTGCCCAACATTTTCCTTTAAATCACCAGGCACTATTCAATCCAAAAGGTTCGAACCTTCATTCGTAAAAGTCTAAGGATGACTGTGCGACCAAAGTGCGGCCAGCGAAACGGTTATGCAATCGCAGAAATAGCCGCGAAATAGACATAAAAAATGCCCCAGAAAACTGCCTCACTCTGCGACCATTCTGCGGTCCGTAGAGTGGTTCTGCGGCCGCAGAACGGGGCACAGAAATGCCTACTTCTGCCCAACATTTCCCTTTAAATCACCAGGCACTATTCAATCCAAAAAGTCCGAACCTCCCTTCATAAAAGTCTAAGAATGACTATGTGACCAAAGTGCGGCCCTCGAAACGGTTATGCGATCGTAGAAATAGCCGCGAAATTGACATCAAAAATGCCCCTGAAAACTGCTTCACTTTGCGACCATTCTACGGTCCGCAGAGAGGTTCTGCGGCCGCAGAACGGGCCACTGAAATGCCTACTTCTGCCCAACATTTTTCTTTAAATCACCTGGCACTATTCAATCCAAAAAGTCCGAACCTTCCTTCGTAAAAGTTTAAGGATGACTGTGCGACCAAAGTGCAGCCAGCAAAACGGTTATGCGATCGCAGAAATTGACCGCGAAATCGACATCAAAAAAGCCCTAGAAAATTGCCTCACTCCGCGACCAATCTGCGGTCCGTAGAGTGTTTCTGCGGCCGCAGAACAGGGCACAAAAATGACTACTTCTGCCCAACATTTTCCTTTAAATCACCAGGCACTATTCTATCCAAAAAGGCCAAACCTTCCTTCGTAAATGTCTAAGGATGACTGTGCGACCAAAGTGCGGCCAACGAAACGGTTATGCGATCGCAGAAATAGCCGCGAAATCGACATCAAAAATGCCCCAGAAAATTGCCTCACTCTGCGACCGTTCTACGGTCCGTAGAGTGGTTCTGCGGCCGTAGAACGAGGCACAGAAATGCCTACTTCTGCCCAACATTTTCCTTTAAATCACCAGGAACTATTCAATCCAAAAAGTCTGAACCACCCTTCGTAAAAGTCTAAGGATGACTGTGCGACCAAAGTGCAGCCCGCGAAACGGTTATGCGATCGCAGAAATAGCCGCAAAATCGACATCAAAAATGCCCCAGAAAACTTCCTCACTTTGCGACCATTCTACGGTCCGTAGACAGGTTCTGCGACTGCAGAACGGGCCACTGAAATGCCTACTTCTGCCCAACATTTTCCTTCAAATAACCAGGCACTATTAAATCCAAAAAGTCCAAACCTTCCTTCGTAAAAGTCTAAGGATGACTGTGCGACCAAAGTGCGGCAAGCGAAACGGTTATGCGATCGCACAAATAGCCGCGAAATCGACATAAAAAATGCCCCAGAAAATTGCCTCACTCTGCGACCATTCTGCGGTCCGTAAAGTGGTTCTGCGGCCGCAGAACGGGGCACAGAAATGCCTACTTCTGCCCAACATTTTCCTTTAAATCACCAGGCTCTATTCAATCCAAAAAGTCTAAACCTCCCTTCGTAAAAGTCTAAGGATGATTGTGCGACCAAAGTGCGGACCGCGAAACGGTTATGCGATCGCAGAAATAGCCGCGAAATCGACATCAAAAATGCCCCAGAAAACTTCCTCACTTTGCGACCATTCTACGGTCCGTAGAGAGGTTCTGCGGCCACAGAACGGGCTACTGAAATGCCTACTTCTGCCCAACATTTTTCTTTAAATCACCTGGCACTATTCAATCCAAAAAGTCCGAACCTTCCTTCGTAAAAGTTTAAGGATGACTGTGCGACCAAAGTGCGGCCAGCAAAACGGTTATGCAATCGCAGAAATTGACTGCGAAATCGACATCAAAAAAGCCCTAGAAAATTGCCTCACTCCGCGACCAATCTGCGGTCCGTAGAGTGTTTCTGCGGCCGCAGAACGGGGCACAAAAATGCCTACTTCTGCCCAACATTTTCCTTTAAATCACCAGGCACTATTCTATCCAAAAAGGCCGAACCTTCCTTCGTAAATGTCTAAGGATGACTGTGCGACCAAAGTTCGGCCAACGAAATGTTTATGCGATCGCACAAATAGCCGCGAAATCGACATCAAAAATGCCCCAGAAAACTGCCTCACTCTGCGACCGTTCTACGGTCCGTAGAGTGGTTCTGCGGCCGCAGAACGGGGCATAGAAATGCCTACTTCTGCTCAACATTTTCCTTTAAATCACCAGGTACTATTCAATCCAAAAAGTCCGAACCTCCCTTCGTAAAAGTCTAAGGATGACTGTGCGACCAAAGTGCGGCCCGCAAAACGGTTATGCGATCACAGAAATAGCCGCGAAATCGACATCAAAACTGCCCCAGAAAACTTCCTCTCTTTGCGACCATTCTACGGTCCGTAGAGAGGTTCTGCGGCCGCAGAACGGGCTACTGAAATGCCTACTTCTGCCCAACATTTTCCTTTAAATCACCAGGCACTATTCAATCCAAAAAGTCCGAACCTTCATTCGTAAAAATCTAAGGATGACTGTGCGACCAAAGTGCGGCCAGCGAAACGGTTATGCAATCGCAGAAATAGCCACGAAATAGACATAAAAAATGCCCTAGAAAACTGCCTCACTCTGCGACCATTCTGCGGTCCGTAGAGTGGTTCTGCGGCCGCAGAACGGGGCACAGAAATGCCTACTTCTGCCCAACATTTCCCTTTAAATCACCAGGCACTATTCAATCCAAAAAGTCCGAACCTCCCTTCATAAAAGTCTAAGAATGACTATGTGACCAAAGTGCGGCCCTCGAAACGGTTATGCGATCGTAGAAATAGCCGCGAAATTGACATCAAAAATGCCCCTGAAAACTGCTTCACTTTGCGACCATTCTACGGTCCGCAGAGAGGTTCTGCGGCCGCAGAACGGGCCACTGAAATGCCTACTTCTGCCCAACATTTTTCTTTAAATCACCTGGCACTATTCAATCCAAAAAGTCCGAACCTTCCTTCGTAAAAGTTTAAGGATGACTGTGCGACCAAAGTGCAGCCAGCAAAACGGTTATGCGATCACAGAAATTGACCGCGAAATCGACATCAAAAAAGCCCTAGAAAATTGCCTCACTCCGCGACCAATCTGCGGTCCGTAGAGTGTTTCTGCGGCCGCAGAACAGGGCACAAAAATGACTACTTCTGCCCAACATTTTCCTTTAAATCACCAGGCACTATTCTATCCAAAAAGGCCAAACCTTCCTTCGTAAATGTCTAAGGATGACTGTGCGACCAAAGTGCGGCCAACGAAACGGTTATGCGATCGCAGAAATAGCCGCGAAATCGACATCAAAAATGCCCCAGAAAATTGCCTCACTCTGCGACCGTTCTACGGTCCGTAGAGTGGTTCTGCGGCCGTAGAACGAGGCACAGAAATGCCTACTTCTGCCCAACATTTTCCTTTAAATCACCAGGAACTATTCAATCCAAAAAGTCTGAACCACCCTTCGTAAAAGTCTAAGGATGACTGTGCGACCAAAGTGCAGCCCGCGAAACGGTTATGCGATCGCAGAAATAGCCGCAAAATCGACATCAAAAATGCCCCAGAAAACTTCCTCACTTTGCGACCATTCTACGGTCCGTAGACAGGTTCTGCGACTGCAGAACGGGCCACTGAAATGCCTACTTCTGCCCAACATTTTCCTTCAAATAACCAGGCACTATTAAATCCAAAAAGTCCAAACCTTCCTTCGTAAAAGTCTAAGGATGACTGTGCGACCAAAGTGCGGCAAGCGAAACGGTTATGCGATCGCACAAATAGCCGCGAAATCGACATAAAAAATGCCCCAGAAAATTGCCTCACTCTGCGACCATTCTGCGGTCCGTAAAGTGGTTCTGCGGCCGCAGAACGGGGCACAGAAATGCCTACTTCTGCCCAACATTTTCCTTTAAATCACCAGGCTCTATTCAATCCAAAAAGTCTAAACCTCCCTTCGTAAAAGTCTAAGGATGATTGTGCGACCAAAGTGCGGACCGCGAAACGGTTATGCGATCGCAGAAATAGCCGCGAAATCGACATCAAAAATGCCCCAGAAAACTTCCTCACTTTGCGACCATTCTACGGTCCGTAGAGAGGTTCTGCGGCCACAGAACGGGCTACTGAAATGCCTACTTCTGCCCAACATTTTTCTTTAAATCACCTGGCACTATTCAATCCAAAAAGTCCGAACCTTCCTTCGTAAAAGTTTAAGGATGACTGTGCGACCAAAGTGCGGCCAGCAAAACGGTTATGCAATCGCAGAAATTGACCGCGAAATCGACATCAAAAAAGCCCTAGAAAATTGCCTCACTCCGCGACCAATCTGCGGTCCGTAGAGTGTTTCTGCGGCCGCAGAACGGGGCACAAAAATGCCTACTTCTGCCCAACATTTTCCTTTAAATCACCAGGCACTATTCTATCCAAAAAGGCCGAACCTTCCTTCGTAAATGTCTAAGGATGACTGTGCGACCAAAGTTCGGCCAACGAAATGTTTATGCGATCGCACAAATAGCCGCGAAATCGACATCAAAAATGCCCCAGAAAACTGCCTCACTCTGCGACCGTTCTACGGTCCGTAGAGTGGTTCTGCGGCCGCAGAACGGGGCATAGAAATGCCTACTTCTGCTCAACATTTTCCTTTAAATCACCAGGTACTATTCAATCCAAAAAGTCCGAACCTCCCTTCGTAAAAGTCTAAGGATGACTGTGCGACCAAAGTGCGGCCCGCAAAACGGTTATGCGATCACAGAAATAGCCGCGAAATCGACATCAAAACTGCCCCAGAAAACTTCCTCTCTTTGCGACCATTCTACGGTCCGTAGAGAGGTTCTGCGGCCGCAGAACGGGCTACTGAAATGCCTACTTCTGCCCAACATTTTCCTTTAAATCACCAGGCACTATTCAATCCAAAAAGTCCGAACCTTCATTCGTAAAAATCTAAGGATGACTGTGCGACCAAAGTGCGGCCAGCGAAACGGTTATGCAATCGCAGAAATAGCCACGAAATAGACATAAAAAATGCCCCAGAAAACTGCCTCACTCTGCGACCATTCTGCGGTCCGTAGAGTGGTTCTGCGGCCGCAGAACGGGCCACTGAAATGCCTACTTCTGCCCAACATTTTCCTTTAAATCACAAGGTACTATTCAATCCAAAAAGTCCGAACCTCCCTTCATAAAAGTCTAAGAATGACTATGTGACCAAAGTGCGGCCCGCGAAACGGTTATGCGATCGCAGAAATAGCCGCTAAATCGACATAAAAAATGCCCCAGAAAACTTCCTCACTTTGCGACCATTCTACGGTCCGAAGAGAGGTTCTGCGGCCGCAGAACGGGCTACTGAAATGCCTACTTCTGCCCAACATTTTACTTTAAATCACCAGGCACTATTCAATCCAAAAAGTCCGAACCTTCATTCGTAAAAATCTAAGGATGACTGTGCGACCAAAGTGCGGCCAGCGAAATGGTTATGCAATCGCAGAAATAGCCGCGAAATAGACATAAAAAATGCCCCAGAAAACTGCCTCACTCTGCGACCATTCTGCGGTCCGTAGAGTGGTTCTGCGGCCGTAGAACGGGCCACTGAAATGCCTACTTCTGCCCAACATTTTCCTTTAAATCACCAGGCACTATTCAATCCAAAAAGTCCGAACCTTCATTCGTAAAATTTTAAGGATGACTGTGCGACCAAAGTGCGGCCAGCGAAACTGTTATGCGATCGCAGAAATAGCCGCGAAATCGACATCAAAAACGCCCCAGAAAACTGCCTCACTCCGCGACCAATCTGCGGTCTGTAGAGTGTTTCTGCGGCCGCAGAACGGGGCACAAAAATGCCTACTTCTGCCCAACATTTTCCTTTAAATCACCAGGCACTATTCTATCCAAAAAGGCCGAACCTTCCTTCGTAAATGTCTAAGGATGACTGTGCGACCAAAGTGCGGTCAACGAAACGGTTATGCGATCGCAGAAATAGCCGCGAAATCGACATCAAAAATGCCCCAGAAAATTGCCTCACTCTGCGACCGTTCTACGGTCCGTAGAGTGGTTCTGCGGCCGCAGAATAGGGCACAGAAATTCCTACTTCTGCCCAACATTTTCCTTTAAATCACCAGGAACTATTCAATCCAAAAAGTCCGAACCTCCCTTCGTAAAAGTCTAAGGATGACTGTGCGACCAAAGTGCAGCCCGCGAAACGGTTATGCGATCGCAGAAATAGCCGCGAAATCGACATCAAAAATGCCCCAGAAAACTGCCTCACTCTGCGACCATTCTACGGTCCGCAGAACGGGCCACTGAAATGCCTACTTCTGCCCAACATTTTCCTTTAAATCACCAGGCACTATTCAACCCAAAAAGTCTGAAACTCCCTTTGCAAAAGTCTAAGGATGACTATACGACCAAAGTGCGGCTCGCGAAATGGTTACGCGATCACAACAATAGCCACGGAATCGACATCAAAAATGCCCCAGAAAATTGCCTCACTCTGCGACCATTCTGCGGTCCACAGAGAGGTTCTGCGGCCGCAGAACGGGGCACAGAAATGCCTACTTCTGCCCAACATTTTCCTTTAAATCACCAGGCACTATTAAATCCAAAATGTCCGAACCTTCATTCGTAAAAGTTTAAGGATGACTGTGCGACCAAAGTGCGGCCAGCGAAACGGTTATGCGATCGCAGAAATAGTCGCGAAATCGACATCAAAAACACCCCAGAAAACTGCCTCACTCTGTGACCATTCTGCGGTCCGTAGAGTGGTTCAGTGGCCGCAGAACGGGGCACAGAAAGGCCTAATTCTGCCCAAAATTTTCCTTTAAATCACCAGGCACTATTCAATCCAAAAAGTCCGAACCTCGCTACATAAAAGTCTAAGGATGACTATGCGACCAAAGTGCGGCCCGCGAAACGGTTATGCGATCGCACAAATAGCCGCGAAATCTACATAAAAAATGCCCCAGAAAACTGCCTCACTTTGCGACTATTCTACGGTCCGTAGAGATGTTCTGCGGCCGCAGAACGGGCCACTGAAGTGCCTACTTCTGCCCAACATTTTCCTTTAAATCACCAGGCACTATTTAACCCAAAAGTGAGAAACTCCCTTTGCAAAAGTCTAAGGATGACTGTGCGACAAAAGTGCGGCCAGCGAAACGGTTATGCGATCGCAGAAATAGCCGCGAAATAGACATAAAAAATGCCCCAGAAAACTGCCTCACTCTGCGACCATTCTGCGGTCCGTAGAGTGGTTCTGCGGCCGCAGAACGGGCCACTGAAATGCCTACTTCTGCCCAACATTTTCCTTTAAATCACCAGGTACTATTCAATCCAAAAAGTCCGAACCTCCCTTCATAAAAGTCTAAGAATGACTATGTGACCAAAGTGCGGCCCGCGAAACGGTTATGCGATCGCAGAAATAGCCGCGAAATCGACATAAAAAATGCCCCAGAAAACTTCCTCACTTTGCGACCATTCTACGGTCCGTAGAGAGGTTCTGCGGCCACAGAACGGGCTACTGAAATGCCTACTTCTGCCCAACATTTTACTTTAAATCACCAGGCACTATTCAATCCAAAAAGTCCGAACCTTCATTCGTAAAAATCTAAGGATGACTGTGCGACCAAAGTGCGGCCAGCGAAATGGTTATGCAATCGCAGAAATAGCCGCGAAATAGACATAAAAAATGCCCCAGAAAACTGCCTCACTCTGCGACCATTCTGCGGTCCGTAGAGTGGTTCTGCGGCCGTAGAACGGGCCACTGAAATGCCTACTTCTACCCAACATTTTCCTTTAAATCACCAGGCACTATTCAATCCAAAAAGTCCGAACCTTCATTCGTAAAATTTTAAGGATGACTGTGCGACCAAAGTGCGGCCAGCGAAACTGTTATGCGATCGCAGAAATAGCCGCGAAATCGACATCAAAAACGCCCCAGAAAACTGCCTCACTCCGCGACCAATCTGCGGTCTGTAGAGTGTTTCTGCGGCCGCAGAACGGGGCACAAAAATGCCTACTTCTGCCCAACATTTTCCTTTAAATCACCAGGCACTATTCTATCCAAAAAGGCCGAACCTTCCTTCGTAAATGTCTAAGGATGACTGTGCGACCAAAGTGCGGTCAACGAAACGGTTATGCGATCGCAGAAATAGCCGCGAAATCGACATCAAAAATGCCCCAGAAAATTGCCTCACTCTGCGACCGTTCTACGGTCCGTAGAGTGGTTCTGCGGCCGCAGAACGGGCCACTGAAATGCCTACTTCTGCCCAACATTTTCCTTTAAATCACCAGGTACTATTCAATCCAAAAAGTCCGAACCTCCCTTCATAAAAGTCTAAGAATGACTATGTGACCAAAGTGCGGCCCGCGAAACGGTTATGCGATCGCAGAAATAGCCGCGAAATCGACATAAAAAATGCCCCAGAAAACTTCCTCACTTTGCGACCATTCTACGGTCCGTAGAGAGGTTCTGCGGCCACAGAACGGGCTACTGAAATGCCTACTTCTGCCCAACATTTTACTTTAAATCACCAGGCACTATTCAATCCAAAAAGTCCGAACCTTCATTCGTAAAAATCTAAGGATGACTGTGCGACCAAAGTGAGGCCAGCGAAATGGTTATGCAATCGCAGAAATAGCCGCGAAATAGACATAAAAAATGCCCCAGAAAACTGCCTCACTCTGCGACCATTCTGCGGTCCGTAGAGTGGTTCTGCGGCCGTAGAACGGGCCACTGAAATGCCTACTTCTACCCAACATTTTCCTTTAAATCACCAGGCACTATTCAATCCAAAAAGTCCGAACCTTCATTCGTAAAATTTTAAGGATGACTGTGCGACCAAAGTGCGGCCAGCGAAACTGTTATGCGATCGCAGAAATAGCCGCGAAATCGACATCAAAAACGCCCCAGAAAACTGCCTCACTCCGCGACCAATATGCGGTCTGTAGAGTGTTTCTGCGGCCGCAGAACGGGGCACAAAAATGCCTACTTCTGCCCAACATTTTCCTTTAAATCACCAGGCACTATTCTATCCAAAAAGGCCGAACCTTCCTTCGTAAATGTCTAAGGATGACTGTGCGACCAAAGTGCGGTCAACGAAACGGTTATGCGATCGCAGAAATAGCCGCGAAATCGACATCAAAAATGCCCCAGAAAATTGCCTCACTCTGCGACCGTTCTACGGTCCGTAGAGTGGTTCTGCGGCCGCAGAATAGGGCACAGAAATTCCTACTTCTGCCCAACATTTTCCTTTAAATCACCAGGAACTATTCAATCCAAAAAGTCCGAACCTCCCTTCGTAAAAGTCTAAGGATGACTGTGCGACCAAAGTGCAGCCCGCGAAACGGTTATGCGATCGCAGAAATAGCCGCGAAATCGACATCAAAAATGCCCCAGAAAATTGCCTCACTCTACGACCATTCTACGATCCGCAGAACGGGCCACTGAAATGCCTACTTCTGCCCAACATTTTCCTTTAAATCACCAGGCACTATTCAACCCAAAAAGTCTGAAACTCCCTTTGCAAAAGTCTAAGGATGACTATACGACCAAAGTGCGGCTCGCGAAATGGTTACGCGATCACAACAATAGCCGCGGAATCGACATCAAAAATGCCCCAGAAAATTGCCTCACTCTGCGACCATTCTGCGGTCCACAGAGAGGTTCTGCGGCCGCAGAACGGGGCACAGAAATGCCTACTTCTGCCCAACATTTTCCTTTAAATCACCAGGCACTATTCTATCCAAAAAGGCCGAACCTTCCTTCGTAAATGTCTAAGGATGACTGTGCGACCAAAGTGCGGTCAACGAAACGGTTATGCGATCGCAGAAATAGCCGCGAAATCGACATCAAAAATGCCCCAGAAAATTGCCTCACTCTGCGACCGTTCTACGGTCCGTAGAGTGGTTCTGCGGCCGCAGAATAGGGCACAGAAATTCCTACTTCTGCCCAACATTTTCCTTTAAATCACCAGGAACTATTCAATCCAAAAAGTCCGAACCTCCCTTCGTAAAAGTCTAAGGATGACTGTGCGACCAAAG
This sequence comes from Nicotiana tabacum, assembly GCF_000715075.1. Classification (NCBI taxonomy): domain Eukaryota; kingdom Viridiplantae; phylum Streptophyta; class Magnoliopsida; order Solanales; family Solanaceae; genus Nicotiana; species Nicotiana tabacum. The sequence goes on from NW_027438599.1 coordinate 52,894, forward strand.
TGCAGCCCGCGAAACGGTTATGCGATCGCAGAAATAGCCGCGAAATCGACATCAAAAATGCCCCAGAAAACTGCCTCACTCTGCGACCATTCTACGGTCCTCAGAACGGGGCACAGAAATGCCTACTTCTGCCCAACATTTTCCTTTAAATCACCAGGCACTATTCTATCCAAAAAGGCCGAACCTTCCTTCGTAAATGTCTAAGGATGACTGTGCGACCAAAGTGCGGTCAACGAAACGGTTATGCGATCGCAGAAATAGCCGCGAAATCGACATCAAAAATGCCCCAGAAAATTGCCTCACTCTGCGACCGTTCTACGGTCCGTAGAGTGGTTCTGCGGCCGCAGAATAGGGCACAGAAATTCCTACTTCTGCCCAACATTTTCCTTTAAATCACCAGGAACTATTCAATCCAAAAAGTCCGAACCTCCCTTCGTAAAAGTCTAAGGATGACTGTGCGACCAAAGTGCAGCCCGCGAAACGGTTATGCGATCGCAGAAATAGCCGCGAAATCGACATCAAAAATGCCCCAGAAAACTGCCTCACTCTGCGACCATTCTACGGTCCGCAGAACGGGCCACTGAAATGCCTACTTCTGCCCAACATTTTCCTTTAAATCACCAGGCACTATTCAACCCAAAAAGTCTGAAACTCCCTTTGCAAAAGTCTAAGGATGACTATACGACCAAAGTGCGGCTCGCGAAATGGTTACGCGATCACAACAATAGCCACGGAATCGACATCAAAAATGCCCCAGAAAATTGCCTCACTCTGCGACCATTCTGCGGTCCACAGAGAGGTTCTGCGGCCGCAAAACGGGGCACAGAAATGCCTACTTCTGCCCAACATTTTCCTTTAAATCACCAGGCACTATTAAATCCAAAATGTCCGAACCTTCATTCGTAAAAGTTTAAGGATGACTGTGCGACCAAAGTGCGGCCAGCGAAACGGTTATGCGATCGCAGAAATAGTCGCGAAATCGACATCAAAAACACCCCAGAAAACTGCCTCACTCTGTGACCATTCTGCGGTCCGTAGAGTGGTTCTGTGGCCGCAGAACGGGGCACAGAAATGCCTAATTCTGCCCAAAATTTTCCTTTAAATCACCAGGCACTATTCAATCCAAAAAGTCCGAACCTCGCTACATAAAAGTCTAAGGATGACTATGCGACCAAAGTGCGGCCCGCGAAACGGTTATGCGATCGCACAAATAGCCGCGAAATCTACATAAAAAATGCCCCAGAAAACTACCTCACTTTGCGACTATTCTACGGTCCGTAGAGATGTTCTGCGGCCGCAGAACGGGCCACTGAAGTGCCTACTTCTGCCCAACATTTTCCTTTAAATCACCAGGCACTATTTAACCCAAAAGTGAGAAACTCCCTTTGCAAAAGTCTAAGGATGACTGTGCGACAAAAGTGCGGCCAGCGAAACGGTTATGCGATCGCAGAAATAGCCGCGAAATAGACATAAAAAATGCCCCAGAAAACTGCCTCACTCTGCGACCATTCTGCGGTCCGTAGAGTGGTTCTGCGGCCGCAGAACGGGCCACTGAAATGCCTACTTCTGCCCAACATTTTCCTTTAAATCACCAGGTACTATTCAATCCAAAAAGTCCGAACCTCCCTTCATAAAAGTCTAAGAATGACTATGTGACCAAAGTGCGGCCCGCGAAACGGTTATGCGATCGCAGAAATAGCCGCGAAATCGACATAAAAAATGCCCCAGAAAACTTCCTCACTTTGCGACCATTCTACGGTCCGTAGAGAGGTTCTGCGGCCGCAGAACGGGCTACTGAAATGCCTACTTCTGCCCAACATTTTACTTTAAATCACCAGGCACTATTCAATCCAAAAAGTCCGAACCTTCATTCGTAAAAATCTAAGGATGACTGTGCGACCAAAGTGCGGCCAGCGAAATGGTTATGCAATCGCAGAAATAGCCGCGAAATAGACATAAAAAATGCCCCAGAAAACTGCCTCACTCTGCGACCATTCTGCGGTCCGTAGAGTGGTTCTGCGGCCGTAGAACGGGCCACTGAAATGCCTACTTCTACCCAACATTTTCCTTTAAATCACCAGGCACTATTCAACCCAAAAAGTCTGAAACTCCCTTTGCAAAAGTCTAAGGATGACTGTGCGACCAAAGTGCGGCCAGCGAAACTGTTATGCGATCGCAGAAATAGCCGCGAAATCGACATCAAAAACGCCCCAGAAAACTGCCTCACTCCGCGACCAATCTGCGGTCTGTAGAGTGTTTCTGCGGCCGCAGAACGGGGCACAAAAATGCCTACTTCTGCCCAACATTTTCCTTTAAATCACCAGGCACTATTCTATCCAAAAAGGCCGAACCTTCCTTCGTAAATGTCTAAGGATGACTGTGCGACCAAAGTGCGGTCAACGAAACGGTTATGCGATCGCAGAAATAGCCGCGAAATCGACATCAAAAATGCCCCAGAAAATTGCCTCACTCTGCGACCGTTCTACGGTCCGTAGAGTGGTTCTGCGGCCGCAGAATAGGGCACAGAAATTCCTACTTCTGCCCAACATTTTCCTTTAAATCACCAGGAACTATTCAATCCAAAAAGTCCGAACCTCCCTTCGTAAAAGTCTAAGGATGACTGTGCGACCAAAGTGCAGCCCGCGAAACGGTTATGCGATCGCAGAAATAGCCGCGAAATCGACATCAAAAATGCCCCAGAAAACTGCCTCACTCTGCGACCATTCTACGGTCCGCAGAACGGGCCACTGAAATGCCTACTTCTGCCCAACATTTTCCTTTAAATCACCAGGCACTATTCAACCCAAAAAGTCTGAAACTCCCTTTGCAAAAGTCTAAGGATGACTATACGACCAAAGTGCGGCTCGCGAAATGGTTACGCGATCACAACAATAGCCACGGAATCGACATCAAAAATGCCCCAGAAAATTGCCTCACTCTGCGACCATTCTGCGGTCCACAGAGAGGTTCTGCGGCCGCAAAACGGGGCACAGAAATGCCTACTTCTGCCCAACATTTTCCTTTAAATCACCAGGCACTATTAAATCCAAAATGTCCGAACCTTCATTCGTAAAAGTTTAAGGATGACTGTGCGACCAAAGTGCGGCCAGCGAAACGGTTATGCGATCGCAGAAATAGTCGCGAAATCGACATCAAAAACACCCCAGAAAACTGCCTCACTCTGTGACCATTCTGCGGTCCGTAGAGTGGTTCTGTGGCCGCAGAACGGGGCACAGAAATGCCTAATTCTGCCCAAAATTTTCCTTTAAATCACCAGGCACTATTCAATCCAAAAAGTCCGAACCTCGCTACATAAAAGTCTAAGGATGACTATGCGACCAAAGTGCGGCCCGCGAAACGGTTATGCGATCGCACAAATAGCCGCGAAATCTACATAAAAAATGCCCCAGAAAACTGCCTCACTTTGCGACTATTCTACGGTCCGTAGAGATGTTCTGCGGCCGCAGAACGGGCCACTGAAGTGCCTACTTCTGCCCAACATTTTCCTTTAAATCACCAGGCACTATTTAACCCAAAAGTGAGAAACTCCCTTTGCAAAAGTCTAAGGATGACTGTGCGACAAAAGTGCGGCCAGCGAAACGGTTATGCGATCGCAGAAATAGCCGCGAAATAGACATAAAAAATGCCCCAGAAAACTGCCTCACTCTGCGACCATTCTGCGGTCCGTAGAGTGGTTCTGCGGCCGCAGAACGGGCCACTGAAATGCCTACTTCTGCCCAACATTTTCCTTTAAATCACCAGGTACTATTCAATCCAAAAAGTCCGAACCTCCCTTCATAAAAGTCTAAGAATGACTATGTGACCAAAGTGCGGCCCGCGAAACGGTTATGCGATCGCAGAAATAGCCGCGAAATCGACATAAAAAATGCCCCAGAAAACTTCCTCACTTTGCGACCATTCTACGGTCCGTAGAGAGGTTCTGCGGCCGCAGAACGGGCTACTGAAATGCCTACTTCTGCCCAACATTTTACTTTAAATCACCAGGCACTATTCAATCCAAAAAGTCCGAACCTTCATTCGTAAAAATCTAAGGATGACTGTGCGACCAAAGTGCGGCCAGCGAAATGGTTATGCAATCGCAGAAATAGCCGCGAAATAGACATAAAAAATGCCCCAGAAAACTGCCTCACTCTGCGACCATTCTGCGGTCCGTAGAGTGGTTCTGCGGCCGTAGAACGGGCCACTGAAATGCCTACTTCTACCCAACATTTTCCTTTAAATCACCAGGCACTATTCAATCCAAAAAGTCCGAACCTTCATTCGTAAAATTTTAAGGATGACTGTGCGACCAAAGTGCGGCCAGCGAAACTGTTATGCGATCGCAGAAATAGCCGCGAAATCGACATCAAAAACGCCCCAGAAAACTGCCTCACTCCGCGACCAATCTGCGGTCTGTAGAGTGTTTCTGCGGCCGCAGAACGGGGCACAAAAATGCCTACTTCTGCCCAACATTTTCCTTTAAATCACCAGGCACTATTCTATCCAAAAAGGCCGAACCTTCCTTCGTAAATGTCTAAGGATGACTGTGCGACCAAAGTGCGGTCAACGAAACGGTTATGCGATCGCAGAAATAGCCGCGAAATCGACATCAAAAATGCCCCAGAAAATTGCCTCACTCTGCGACCGTTCTACGGTCCGTAGAGTGGTTCTGCGGCCGCAGAATAGGGCACAGAAATTCCTACTTCTGCCCAACATTTTCCTTTAAATCACCAGGAACTATTCAATCCAAAAAGTCCGAACCTCCCTTCGTAAAAGTCTAAGGATGACTGTGCGACCAAAGTGCAGCCCGCGAAACGGTTATGCGATCGCAGAAATAGCCGCGAAATCGACATCAAAAATGCCCCAGAAAATTGCCTCACTCTACGACCATTCTACGATCCGCAGAACGGGCCACTGAAATGCCTACTTCTGCCCAACATTTTCCTTTAAATCACCAGGCACTATTCAACCCAAAAAGTCTGAAACTCCCTTTGCAAAAGTCTAAGGATGACTATACGACCAAAGTGCGGCTCGCGAAATGGTTACGCGATCACAACAATAGCCGCGGAATCGACATCAAAAATGCCCCAGAAAATTGCCTCACTCTGCGACCATTCTGCGGTCCACAGAGAGGTTCTGCGGCCGCAGAACGGGGCACAGAAATGCCTACTTCTGCCCAACATTTTCCTTTAAATCACCAGGCACTATTCAATCCAAAATGTCCAAACCTTCATTCGTAAAAGTTTGAGGATGACTGTGCGACCAAAGTGCGGCCAGCAAAACGGTTATGCGATCGCAGAAATAGTCGCGAAATCGACATCAAAAACACCCCAGAAAACTGCCTCACTCTGTGACCATTCTGCGGTCCGTAGAGTGGTTCTGCGGCCGCAGAACGGGGCACAGAAATGCCTAATTCTGCCCAAAATTTTCCTTTAAATCACCAGGCACTATTCAATCCAAAAAGTCCGAACCTCGCTTCATAAAAGTCTAAGGATGACTATGCGACCAAAGTGCGGCCCGCGAAACGGTTATGCGATCGCACAAATAGCCGCGAAATCTACATAAAAAATGCCCCAGAAAACTACCTCACTTTGCGACTATTCTACGGTCCGTAGAGATGTTCTGCGGCCGCAGAACGGGCCACTGAAGTGCCTACTTCTGCCCAACATTTTCCTTTAAATCACCAGGCACTATTTAACCCAAAAGTGTGAAACTCCCTTTGCAAAAGTCTAAGGATGACTATGCGACCAAAGTGCGGCTCGCGAAACGGTTACGCGATCACAACAATAGCCGCGGAATCGACATCAAAAATGCCCCAGAAAATTGCCTCACTCTGCGACCATTCTGCGGTCCACAGAGAGGTTCTGCGGCCGCAGAACGGGGCACAGAAATGCCTACTTCTGCCCAACATTTTCCTTTAAATCACCAGGCACTATTCAATCCAAAAAGTCCGAACCTTCATTCGTAAAACTTTAAGGATGACTGTGCGACCAAAGTGCGGCCAGCGAAACGGTTATGCGATCGCAGAAATAGCCGCGAAGTCGACATCAAAAACGCCCCAGAAAACTGCCTCACTCTGCGACCATTCTGCGGTCCGTAGAGTGGTTCTGCGGCCGCAGAACGGGGCACAGAAATGCCTACTTTTGCCCAAAATTTTCCTTTAAATCAACAGGCACTATTCCATCCAAAAAGTCCGAACCTCGCTTCATAAAAGTCTAAGGATGACTATGCGACCAAAGTGCGGCCCGTGAAATGGTTATGCGATCGCAGAAATAGCCGCGAAATCGACATCAAAAATGACCCAGAAAACTGCCTCACTTTGCGACTATTCTACGGTCCGTAGAGATGTTCTGCGGCCGCAGAACGGGCCACTGAAGTGCCTTCTTCTGCCCAACATTTTTCTTTAAATCACCAGGCACTATTCAATCCAAAAAATCCGAACCTTCCTTCGTAAAAGTCTAAGGAAGACTGTGCAACAAAAGTGCGGCCAGTAAAACGATTATGCGATCGCTGAAATTGACCGCGAAATCGACATCAAAAAAGCCCTAGAAAATTGCCTCAATCTGCGACCAATCTGCGGTCCGTAGAGTGGTTCTGCGGCCGCAGAACGGGGCACAAAAATGCCTACTTCTACACAACATTTTCTTTTCTATCCAAAAAGTCTGAACCTTCCTTCGTAAATGTCTAAGGATGACTGTGCGACAAAAGTGCAGCCAACGAAACGGTTATGCGATCGCAGAAATAGCCACGAAATCGACATAAAAAATGCCCCAGAAAATAGCCTCACTCTGCAACCGTTCTACGGTCCGTAGAGTGGTTCTGCGGCCGCAGAACGGGGCACTGAAATGCCTACTTCTTCCCAACATTTTCCTTTAAATCACCATGAACTATTCAATCCAAAAAGTCCGAACCTCTCTTCGTAAAAGTCTAAGGATGATTGTGCGACCAAAGTGCGGCCCGCGAAACGGTTATGCGATCGCAGAAATAGCCGCGAAATCGACATCAAAAAAGCCCAGAAAACTTCCTTACTTTGCGACCATTCTACGGTCCGTAGAGAGGTTCTGCGGCCGCAGAACTGGCCACTGAAATGCCTACTTCTGCCCAACA
>NW_027438600.1:0-59821 GCF_000715075.1 Nicotiana tabacum
GGAGGTTTCTTGGCTGATTTGGTACTTTTGTCAAAAGTTGACAATTTGAAGGTTTAGAGTTTTGCTAAGTTTCCATGGTTTGACTTTATGTCTATCGGGATCGGATTTTGGTTTTGTGACTTTGTACGACTCAGTTTTTTCATTTGGAACATGCCTGCAAAATTTTGTGTCATTCTAAGTTTGTTTAGTAGGAATTAGACGTATGTTGTCTTTTTGCAATTGTTAAGTTTCATTGTAATTTTCGTGTGTTCTGTTGTCTGATTCATGGTTTTGGACGTTATTTTGGTATTTTGATTGCGCAAGTGAGTTTGAATGATGATTATGTACTTGTGCAAATGGTTGGAGTGGAACCTTGAGGGCTCGGGTGAGTTTGGGACGCCTACCGGATAGTTTGAGAGAGGTTAGGATTTTTGCAGGTGTTTTGTTCTTCGCATTTGTGAGGAAATGGTTGCATTTGTGATTACCACATTTATGAGATCCTGCTCGCTTTTGCGATGTTGCGTTAGGGGACCAACTTTTGCAGTTACGGAACTAATATCGCATTTGCGATGGGTTCTGAGTTCATATATGCGAACCCCTGATCGCATTTGTAATGGGGAGCTGGGACTGGAGCAGGCCGCTTTTGCAATTGCTTTCTTGCACTTGCGAGCCTGCTAGGTTCGCATTTACGGACCAGTTGTCGCATTCACGATAGGGTCTTTGCATTTGCGATGCCTGTGTCGCATTTGCGAACCTCTTATCACAAATGCGATATCTGCAGCTGATTACATGTAGTGTATTTCGGGACATAGCTTCATTCTTCACATTTTTTAACCCTATTGGGTAAGTGATTTTGATCCTTTTTTATTACATAACATGATCGTTTAGGAGATTTAACATCTAATCCATGAAATTTTAAGAGAAGTTTTTGGAAATATTTTCAACAACAACAACCCAGTAAAATCCCACAGATGGGGTCTGGGAGGTTAGAAGGTACTTAGACCTTACCCCTACCCCAAAAGGGTAGAGCGGCTATTTTAGGAGACCCTCAACTCAAGAAGAAAAAAATAGACAACAGAGTCTGTGACAGCAACAAAAATCAGCAAAATAATATAAGCATCATAGAAAAAAGAAAATAGATGGAAAGTAATAACAACAACCAGTAATAACGCCATGGTATAGTGAAAAAATGGAAAAATAGTGCAGAGATAACATACACCACTAATAGTCCAAGACAATACCCTAAGAGGCTAATCCCCCCTTCAGAACGAAGGAGAAAAATGCTCGACTCCTTCGTAACCTTCAACCCTAATGCTCGACCTCCACACCTTCCTATAAAGAGCCATGTCCTCGAAACTCTAAAGTTGAACCGCGTCCTACCTGATCAATTCACCCCAATACTTCTTAGGCCTCCCTCAAACTCTTCTAATAACCGCCAAAGCCAACCGCTAAAACCTCCTAACCGGATCATCTTGGCTTCTCATCTGCACGTGCCCGAACCATCTAACACTCACTTCCCGCATCTTGTCAACTATGGGAACCATGCCCAACATCTCCTGAATATCTTCATTTTCTAATCTTATCCAACCTAGTGTGCCCACATATCCATCTAAACATCCCCATCTATCCTACTTTCATTTTCTTGATATGGGAATTATTGACTGACCAACACTCTACCCCATAATATATGGCCAGTCTAGCCACCTCTCAGTGGCACATTCTTGTCACACAATACTGCAGATGATAACCTTCATTTTATACACCCCACCCCTATATGATGCGTGACATCCTCTTCTATCTCTCTACCCCCTGGATAATTGACCCAATGTAGTTGAAACTACCTCTCTTGGAGATGACTTGTGAGTCAAGCCTCACGTCCAAGTTTTCTTCTTACATCACGTCACTGAACTTGGACTCCAAATATTCAGTCTTAGACCTACTAAACTTCAAACCTTTAGACTCGAGGGTTTGTCTCCAAACCTCCAACCTCTCGTTAACACCGCCTAACGTCTCATCAATCAAAACTATATCATCAGCAAATAGCATACACCAAGGCACCTCCTCTTCTGTATATGATGTAATAAGCTCGCAGCTTTACAAGACTCATAGGGTCTCCCCTAAGTACTACAAGGAAAGACTAGCTGAGGAAATAAGGAAGAAAGCATCAACCTAAGCATAGTAACTTGTAGAAGAAATGGTCTTGCAATTACAATCTCACTACAATATTGGATGCATTTCATAAGAAAGTGGCACCTATCGTGACTAATGAATGGAAGTTAAATGTGATATTTGAAATCATATGAGTTACAAGGAATTCCAGTATTCATAGGCACTAAGATAAGCTAAGTATCCATGCAGCAAGTGGCATAATGACTAGGAAACATAATTGCTTACATTTAAAGACAACTGAGAAGGCACGAAAGGAAGTATATGGTACAAGCAAGTTAAAGGAAAGTTGCGAGTAGTTTGAATATATATGTGTAGGTCGCAAGCTAAAGTACGGTAGAGCAACAAGGTTTTAGCTAGATAGGAGTAAGGATTAGAAAAGATGAGTGAGAAGGTGACAAGAATAGGTAAGGCCTTGGGATTAAGACCATCAAAATGAGAGAGTTGATGGTTTCCTTAAGCTATAAAAAGCTCAGTATAGCTTAAATGAACTCAGAGGAGTCTAAGACTAGGAGAAATTAGAAAAGATGAAATGTTGCCCTGTTAGTAGAATAAGGGTGTAATTGTGATTGATAAGAGGAGGACATTTATGCCTTTGATTGAATAATGATTTTAAAAAATGGATATCATGAATTGCAAAGATTAGAATACCCCCTGTAAGGTGAAAAACATTTGCATACTATGAACTAAGGTTATTGATGTATAGTATCGTCCCAAGGTGGATCGTGCAAATCACTTCAAATGTTCCCCGATGCGACTTGTACCCTAGTGACAATGTATTACGTAAGAGGTTTCAAGTTATCATTGGTTAATTATGGATCAACATTAAGCTGAACCAACAATGGATGGATAAATATTACAAAGTATGAGATGAGATTAGGCCATCAGTCTTAAGATGAACAGTGACGAGGAATCATTAGAGGACTTAGATTTATAAATATAGGATAAGCTACGAGAGAGTAACCTGGAGTTGGGCAGTAGATCTCGGTAATAATAAACTGAAGCAAGTGTTATGGTATAGTATAACCGACCTAGATTTAGTAAGGCCACAAGCATAGATAACTGAGGCTATGAAACAAGATATAGAAATAGTCATAAGTTCGACAAAGAACCAAGCAAAGGACTTCAGTACACCTATAGATGCCTAGAAAGATATCTTGTCATAGTTCTATACATGTTCACAAAGTGCGACCTAGAGATTGGCTAAAGGCTGGAGGAAAAAGAAGAGAAGGGTCACATAGTCGCACATACACGGACAAAGTCATACAGGATGCATGATAGAAGGTAACAATAGTTACTAGATTGGATGAATTCCGACCACAAGTCATGGTGTGAGACAGAGGCCTAAAGGGGGGAATGCCCTGGCCTTCGGATTTATTCGTAGAACAGTTGCATAGATGGCAACGACAGTATTAAAGTATTCCTAAGAGTTATAGGTTTTGAGACTGATAAGTGCATAAGTCAACATTCAAAGATGAATGTTCCAAAGGGGGAATGATGTTACCCCCATGTTTTCATACGTGAGAGTACATCGTAAGACAATTGATGTAAGCTCAGAAATGAGATTATATTTGAAAGAACATAAAGTAAGTTAATCATGTTACCTTGGAGGTTACAAATATTTAAGATTATGAATAACAAGTACAAAGAGGGTTGGATGGCTTAGAAGCTAAACAAAGTTGAGAATGTTATAACATGTACTTTTGGGATGAGACTAAGTTTATTAACATGATAAAGCGGTTATGTTATGATTTATTTTAGTCATATGATAGTATTCTGTTATGTTTTGAAGCTAAGAGAGTTCTGGAACAAAAGTTGGCAAAGTTCATCAAATATTACATTCATAAATGTACGGAAAATTAGGTCAAAATAGCGGAGCTCTTATCCCAACATACAAGAAATTACGGGATTCTGCACCTAAAAAATTGAATATTTATGAGTCTAGTTTCTAATACATTAAAGAGTTTGTCGATACGACATAAGAGTATAGAGATATTTTCATTTACGCGAGACTGCACTAGCAGTTCCCAATGGGACCCACTTAGGTGGTGGACGAACCTTAAACATTTTAACGGGGTTGGATGCCTCATTATTGGCTATTTTCGACCAAGGAAATTCCCCAAATTCTCTGAACACCTCTCTAACATCTCTCCAAGGTTCAAAGTCTAATCCAAGGTGGTTTTACCTAGACCTATCCTCAAACGTTAGCCTAAGTGATGAAAAGGGTCTCTATGGTGTTGTGATGCCATTAAGGGTGCTTCTTAGCTAAGGAAAGTTTTGGTTCGAGTTTTTTCTGATTATTTAAGGTATGTATAACACTCTATTTCATGCGTTTAAGCTTATATATGCATTGGTTAAGCTATTTGGATAAAGAATTACAAGATAGAACTTGAAGTTGTATAAGAAGTTGTTGTCTCTTATTGAACTATTTTGGAGTTGTGTATATGACTTTATATGGCTGGAAATGTGGAATGGCTTGGTTATAATGTTCGTATTGTTGTTATGCCGGTAAATATTTTTATTATGTTGGTGATGTTATAAATAGGAGAATAAGCAACCACACAGTACCTAGAAGTTGTCCATATTGTTGTAATATCTTGTTGGGTTGTTTGATGTTACTTTTATGATGGATATAAGGTTGCAATGTCAAGCCAATATATGTTTTTATATTTTGGACTATTTTAAGGTGTTTTAAGTATAAGGGAGATGGTAAAAAGAGTTGGGGTTTGGTTCCAATCCAAGCTTACCGCTCGTCGTGTTAAGTAGTAGTTCTGTTGGTGACATTTGTGCACTTGTTGTTGTGTAGGGTGAATTATGTTGTTGGGATGCTCGGTATTATGTGGTGCTGAAAGTATATAGTTGAAGGTCATATGTGATCTTTTTGTTCTTATGGACTTTGGGAAAGAAAGGAAAACAAAGGAGATGCTGCCCGTTTTAATAATAAATAAGCTTGTCGTTCGTTGTACGATAGTTGCATCTTTCGTAGCTTAACGATAGCATTATTATCATTGTTGTAGATTAAAGTGCGATGAGACGTTTTATACGTGGTCACTGGATAGACTGTGATAAGGCATGTTAAGGCTATCTCTTCTTTCCTTTTAGCATGAACCACATGATACAAAGGAAACGAGCAAACATGCAACTTTCACAAATGACTCCATTCTTACAAGTAATAGGGGTGCCTATGTTCTTGATTCCCCCTGTGTCCTGTTATTATATCGTCTGTTCACGGGTCTCAGAAAATACATAAGTTGATAAATTTTATTTCACGATATTAAACGAAGGCATATTTAGCTTATGACATTCCGAGAGATCTTATTGACTTACTTCATTATGCATTGCATTCATATATACATGTACATTGACCCATGACCAGATGGCATTATATACGCGTATATTATATGTATATATGGTATGGGGAAAGGTTACAGTGTTATATATGCACCGACCACTTGATCAACTGCCATACATTTATGATTTCGCCCATTGAGGCCAAGATGATACGATGGGATGCCCTCAGAGGCTTGATGATGCTATGTATGCATATACCTATGCATGATATGAAATTTATACCCATATACATGACATTATGAAGATTTCACGATAACTGAGGTATTCAGACTTACAAATCGAGTCCTTTACTCCATATTTCATTCACGTCTTTTATATACTTCTTTTCATGCCTTACATTCTCCGTACTTTATTAGTACTGAAGTCCCTTTTGCCTGGGGACACTGCGTTTCATGCTCGTAAGTTCCGATGGACAGGTTGATAGTCCTCCTAGTAGGCTATCTACCCAGTGGAAGGTGTTGGTGCACTCCACTTGCTCCGGAGTTGCCTATTTGGTCAGTATGCTCTGGGCATGTATTGATTTGTATGGCGGGGCCCTGTCACGACCATTATGATTTTTATGTACTCTTAGAGGCTTGTAGACCGATGTCATGTATATGGGTACTTATATGGCCTTGTCGGCCTATGTTTTGAGTGTACAAATGTTCATGACGGTCTTATAGGCCCTTATGTCATATGTATAAGTTTCTATATCATGCTGGATCGTCCTATGTCGAGTATTCCTTTACATTTTATTCTGGTTATTTCATGACGGACCTTCTGTCCTGTTTACCTATGATAGTGTAATAAGAAAGATACGTTACATTGGTACTCGGTTGAGTAAGGCATAAGGTGCCCTTCGCGGCCCTGCGATTTGGGTTGTGACAATAAGGCCTTCTAAAGAGCCATTTAAATACTCGATAGGTAGCTGTTGTTGTAGGCGAACTCTACAAGTAGTAGAAACTGATCCCATGCACCCCCGAAATCCATAATATAGGCACATAGCATATCCTCCAAGATTAGAATGGTGCGCTCGGACTGCCCGTCTATCTGGGGTTTGAAATGTTCTACTCAACTCAACTTGTGTGCCTAACTCAGGCTGCATTGCTCTCCAAAAATACAATGTGAAGAGCATTCCTCGATCGAAGATAATGTACACCGGCACACCATGGAGATGAACAATCTCACAGATATAGATCTGAGCCAGAGGCTCTGAAGAATAGGTAGGCACAACCGGAATGAAGTTTGCAGACTTGGTCAGTCTATCCATAATAACCCACACTGCGTCAAATTTCTTCAAAGTCTATGGGAGCCCAAAAAAGAAATCCATGGTAATACGATCCCACTTCCTCTCTGGAATCTCAAGTCTCTGAAGCAAATCGCCCGACCTCTGATGCTCGCACTTCACCTGCTAATAGCTCAAACACCGAGCCACATACTCTACTATAACTTTCTTCATTATTCTCCACTAATAGTGCTGACTCAAATCCTGATACATCTTGGTGACACCTAGATGAATGGAATACCGCGAAGTGCGAGCCTCCTCAAGGATAGACTCATGAAACCCATCTACATTGGTCACAAATATTTGGCCCTACATCCGTAACACCTCATCATCTCTAATAGAAACCTCCTTGGCATCGCCGTTCTGTATTGTATCTTTAAGGGAAAGAAAATAGGGGTCTTCATATTGACGCGCTCTAATGTGCTCATACAGAGAATACCCAGAAACCACTCAAGCAAGTGCCACGCCCCAAACTCAGGATGCGTGACCGGAGCTCAACTGAGATAACCCGACCGAGCAAGCCTGTACATTACCTTCTACCCAAACTTATTCAAGAATAACAGTAAAATCCAATTCATTAATTAAGAGGTGAGAAGGCTCAAGTAAATAACAACTAAAAATCATTATTAGTAGTTACATCATTTATAAGTTTCAAAATACGTACACTTTCACAGTTTGATGTGGAACGTGTGATACAATTACAATATTATCAATTTTACTTTCCCCATACCAACATACCATCCGCGCTATGTCTACGGAGCCTCTATTAGATACAAAAGAGTACAATGTTAGTGCCCGCAACAAGGCTCCATCTATACCTCAAAACATGGTGATAAAATGAACAAAAGATACATGACCCCGAGTGAAGTGGGGCTCACCAAATCAGCTGGGAAAAGAGTGTAGTGCTATCGCTGATCAGTGTCACCTGCTGTGGAACCATCAACATCCATTAAAGATGCAATGCCCTCAGCAAAAGAGATGTTAGTACTGTTGAATAGTACTAGTATATATGACTAAACACTCTATCAAAGAAACGAGCAGTAATGCAAGTAAGGACAGTCATAATATCAGTTAAATCCTCAAACAATTACCAAATATCAAATTAGAGATAAGATAAGTTTAAAATAAATTTTGAAATTTTAAGTTGGGAAATCTTTGGTACTGGTATACCACTATTCACAATTTCGATTACGATTTCCAACAGAGTTACCACCATGTGTGCGGCATGGCATCCGATCACGACCCGATTATCTAGGACGTCTCATGCGAGACATCAACCAAATCACAATCTCAATTACCATTCTAACATAATCACCACCATGTGTGCGGCATGGTGTCAGATCACGACCCGATTGGCTAGGCCGTCTTATGCAATAAATCAACCAAATCACAATTGCAATTATAATTCTAATACAATCACCGCCATGTGTGGCATGGATTACGATCACGACCCGATCGGGTAGGCCGTCTCATGTGAGATATCACCCTTTTCTATAAATTACCCCGTTTCATATTTTTGCACATCTCTTAATTTCATTAGAACTAATGGTCACAATTGTATTATTTCTCTTGGCATATTTATCGTGTATCATATTTAACATTTCATATTTCACATTTCACAATACGTGATTCGTATTTCATGTTTCGTATTTCATGCACACCTTTTTACTTTCAACCATCATCATGGACTTTCCAACAACAAGGCATTTCTATTCACGACATTTAACCACACATTTGAGCAAATAAGAGTTTTAGGCACATTACGATTTCTTACACAAGCTTTCATTAGCTTTCCTTTGATATAAAACTTGAGGTGAAGGCATTAAGATATGCAAGCCCTACTTTGAACATATTCTCAAATAGTAGTACAACGTAACAATAGAATGTGAATTACATATTGATCACGGATGTCTTTTGACACTAGCTTATCCGGGTAATCGATTCACAATAAGCAACTCGGGACTTACATGGATATTGTGGGGTTAGATTTTAATAGAAGAGTTTAGCCAACATACCTTACTTGAGCTTCCTTAACTCTAAATGTTCCAGAAATCTTATCAACTTCAATCTATTTTAGAAAATTAACAAATTGAACCAAAATTAAGAAAATGATCATGGTTCTAGCTAATTTGAGTATTTTATCAAGCACTAGGTGTACATTAAGGTTTCAATGTCCTTTTATCGATGATTCCTTCATCCTACAACCCATTCTTTACTATTTTAGCTCACAAATCTCCCTACATCCCATGATCAATCATGCATGCAAAATAATCCACTCTCATACCCATGAATTATCTTACTACTTGCCCATTTATAGTTAAATTTCGAAATTAAGAGATAGGGTGTAGAATCTTACCTTTAGGATGAAGACCTAGTATGCTTCTCTTGTTAATTCCTCCAAGATTTTGAGTAAGAATTGGACTATAATTGATTGAGGAACCCTCTCCCTCTCTAAAGCCTTTTCTCTCTCTCCAAATATCAAGTTCTCTCTTCAGAAATGGTCCATAGGGTCTAAATAACGAAATAGGGTCGGGTTGTAAAAACCCAAAAATGAAGCTCCAAAATGGGATCTGCGGTCGCATATGCGACCTCATAATGCTTCTGCGGTCCGTGAAATACCCCTCCGGAAGTGGGCTGGTCTGCCCCACTCTGCGGCCGTTATACACCGCAGACCTGTTCTGTGATCGCATAATGCGCTGCAGAACCTCCCTCCATAAAATTTCCACAGTGGCTCTGCGATCAGTTTGCGGTCCGTGAAATCATTTTATGGTCGCATAATGGGCCGCGGAATGACATCCAAAATGGCCCAAATGACTGCCTCACTCTACGGCCATTGTGTGGCCTGCAGAGAGATTCTGCGGCCGTATAATAGACTTTACAAATGCCCAATTCTGCCAAATATATTCCTCCAACTATACATTAACACATACGCCTACCTCGGCACCACGAAACCTTAGGTTGTTTTACAAAAATATTTACGGGGCCTTACAACAAGAACCCTACTAGGCTCCGAAAAATCAAGTCTCGCAAATTGATTAGCAATGCCTGAACATACATGGCTAGTGGTCTCTCTACTGCCGCACAAAATGTCAAATTGCCCATACACGGAGCCTTTGTACTCAAGGAATGGATCACCGCATTGGCCTTCTCGGGATGATACAAAATGGTGATCTCATAGTCTTTCAGCAACATTAACCATCTTTGCTGCTCCAAATTAAGGTTCTTTCACCTTGAACATATACTGGCGGGTTCAGTTTTGGGGATAGGAATGAGGGAGGTAATTCACTATTGGATTTTGTTAGAGCTTTTGATTTGGTTATAGCTAACTCGAGTTTTCCGAAGAGGGAAGAGCACCTGGTCACTTTCTAGAATTCAATGGGCAAGACTCAGATTGATTATCTTCTCGGCAGGAAATGCGATAATGGTCTGTGCACTGATTGCAAGGTCATCCCAAGTGAGTACTTCACGACCCTACATAGGCTCCTAGTTATGGATCTGGAAATCAAGAGGAGTAGGAAGAAGAGGACGGTGTACAGGAAACCGAAGATCAAGTGGGGTAACTTGACCAAGGACAAAGCTAAAGAGTTAGGGGAGAAGTTGTTGGCTATGAGGGCCTAGATGAGTAGGGGGGACGCGTCTGGTATGTGGTTCACGACTACGAATTGCATTAGGGTTCCTGCTAGAGAGGTCTTAGGGGTCACGAAGGGCTCTCCCGGGAGTCATAGAGGGGACTAGTGGTGGAATAGAGAGGTCCAAAGTAAAGTGGAAACTAAAAAAACTGCTTATTTGAAGCTAGTAGAGAGTACAAACGAGGAAGAAAAAAAGGTCTTATCGGGAGTGTTACAGAAAGGCAAAGAAAGAGGCAAAGTTAGCAGTTACGATGGCTAACTATATTTTCCAGACTTGTATTCATATTAGATACTCATGTACTATATGACACCAGGTTTTGGGAAGTGTTTGTATGGTATTTAAATATTATATTTTCAACCTTAAAGAGAAGTTTTGGTTTATTGAGATTATCTGCTTGCCTAGTATCGAGATAGTCCCCATCATGACAGGTTAGGATTTTAGGTCGTGACAAGTTGGTATCAGAGCTTAGGTTACATAGGTCTCACGAGTCATGAGCAGGTTTAGTAGAGTATTGCGGATTGGTACAGAGACATTTGTACATATCTTTGAGATGCTACAGACCCCTTAGGAAAATTTCACTTTCTTGTATTCTGCCGTGCGAATTTTTTGATTCTAGAAACTAAATTTATGCTATTCTATTCTCTCACAGATGGTGAGGACACGTACTACCGGATCAGACGATCAGCCACCAGTGCCAACAATTAGGGCCGCGAGAGGCCGGGGCCGTGGTAGAGGCCGGGGCCGAGGTAGAGGTCGAGGTGTATTTCGTACCACAGCTAGAATAGTACCTGTAGTACCACCAGTTGTTCCAGCATAGGAGAAAAATTCATATATAGTTGAGCCGACAGTATTAGCTCAGGCACCAGTTGTTCCCATTGAGATTGCAGGCATTCAGGAGACTTTAGCCTAGATATTGGCAGCATGCACTGGCCTTGCTCAGGTGTATCGGCTCAGGCTGCACCTGCCACTTCTCACACTGGGGGAGTTACTCACACCCCCATTGCTCGTACTCCAGACCAGATAGTACAGGGACTTCAGATACCGGGGGCACTACTAGCCCAGCTGGTTGCAACTACTCAGGCCCTGATAGTTCCTGTTATGGCAGATGATGAGTAGAGGATACTTGAGAGATTTGAGAGGCTTCGACCTCCACAATTTAGTGGTACTGAGTTAGAGGATACTCAGGATTCTCTGGATAGGTGTCAACGGATGCTTCGGACAGCGGGTATTCTGGAGACCAATAGGGTCTCACTCACTACTTTTCAATTTTCTGGGTCTGTATTCAGATGGTAGGAGACTTACGAAAGACGTAGGCCTGTTGGCGCAGCACCCCTTACTTGGCATATGTTCTCCGTGGTCTTTTTGGAGAAGTTCATACCTCAGTCCTGTAGAGAAGAGCTGTGCAGACAGTTTAAGCAGCTTCGCCAGGGTGATATATCTGTGATGCGGTACAAGATGAGGTTTTCTGAATTGGTTCGTTACGCGGTCTGGTTGGTTCCTACTGATAGGGAGAGGATTAAGAGGTACATTGATGGCCTCACATATCAGTTGTGGTTACTTATGACTAGGGAGAGAGTATCTGGTGCTACTTTTGATGAGGTAGTGGACATTGCTCGGCAGATAGAGATGGTTCGTAGCCAGGAACGTGAAGAGAGAGAGGCTAAGATGCCTCATGGTACGGGTGATTACAGCGGTGTTCCTTTAGGGGGTCAGTTTCACCGTGGTAGGGGTCGTTCTTATTGACACACTCAGACGGGTCGTCCAGCTCATCGTGGTGCATCAGCTAGCCATGGTTCTTACAGTGCTCACTCAGGCCAATCTTCATTCAGTGCACTACCAGCGCAGAGTTCTCATCATGCCTCATCCACACAGGCTTCTGCAGGTCATCCCTCGGGTTGTCGGAGTAGCAGTTCCTTCACAGGAAGGGTTGTTTCGAATGCGTAGAATTTAGTCATTTCAAGAGAGAGTGTCCTAGGTTGTTGAGTGTAGTTTTAGAGCAGAGTTCTCGACCGACGGCACCAGCACCAGCAGTTACACCACCCACCCTGCCATCTCGGGGTGGGGGTCAGGAAGCTAGGGGTCTCCCAAGAGGGAGAGGCGGGCAGGCTCAATTCTATGCTTTTCCTGCCATGCTAGATGTTGTTGCCTCAGACGTAGTGATCACATGTATTGTTTCAGTGTTCCACAAAGAGGCTTCTATATTATTTGACCCAGGTTCAACTTATTCATATGTATCATAATATTTTACTCATTATCTGGATATGCCCTGTTAGTCCTTAGGTTCACCTATTTGTGTATCTACACCGGTGGGCGATATTATTACTATGGATCCTGTGTATCGGTCGTGTGTGGTAACTATTGGGGAACTGGAGACTAGAGTTTATCTCTTATTACTTAGTATGGTTGATGTTGATGTAATCCTGGGTATGGATTGGTTGTCTCCATGTCATGCTATTCTGGACTGTCACGCAAAAATTGTGACATTGACGATGTCGGGGTTGCCAAAGGTTGAATGGAGGGGTTCTCTAGATCTTATTCTTAGCAGGGTAATTTCTTATTTGAAGGCCCAACCTGTGGTTGGAAAGGGATGCTTGTCATATTTGACCTTTGTGATAGATGTTGATGCCGATGCTCCTATTATTGATTCATTACCGGTCGTACGAGACTTTTCAGATGTATTTCTTGCAGACCTGCTGGGTATGCCACCCGACAGGGATATTGATTTCGGTATTTACTTGGTGCAGGGCACTCAGCCCATTTCTATTCCTCCATTTCGTATGGCACCAGCTGAGTTAAAAGAATTGAAAGAGCAACTTCAGTAACTCCTTGAAAAGGGGTTTATTAGGCCTAGTGTGTCACATTGGGGTGCACCAGTTCTGTTTGTGAAAAGGAAAGATGGTACTCTACGGATGTGCATTGATTATAGGTAGTTGAACAAAGTTACAATCAAGAATAAATATCCATTGCCGCGTATTGATGATTTATTTGACCAGCTTCAGGGAGCGAGTGTGTTCTCCAAAATTGATTTGAGATCTGGGTATCACCCATTAAAAATTCGGATATTCTAATGACGGCATTCAGGACTCGTTATGGCCACTATGAATTTCTTGTGATGTCTTTTGGGCTAACCAATGCCCCAGCAACATTTATGCATTTGATAAATAGTGTATTTCAGCCATATCTTGATTTATTTGTCGTGGTATTCATTGATGATATTCTGGTGTACTCACGTAGCCAGGAAGAGAATGCACAACACCTGGGTATTGTATTACAAAGGCCGAGAGAGGAGAAACTATATGCCAAATTCTCTAAGTGTGAGTTTTGGCTTAGTTCGGTGGCATTCTTGGGACATATAGTGTCCAGTGAAGGTATTAAGGTGGATTCGAAGAAAATAGAGGCAGTTCAGAACTAGCCTAGACCATCCTCAGTTACTAAGATTCGGAGTTTTCTCGACTTGGCCGGTTATTATCGTCGTTTCGTAGAGGGTTTCTCGTCTATTGCATCGCCTATGACTAAATTGACCTAGAAAGGTGCTCCGTTCAGGTGGTCAAATGAATGTCAAGAAATCTTTCAGAATCTCAAGACAACTTTGACTACAACTCCAGTAATGGTGTTGCCTACAGGTTCAGAGTCTTATATTGTGTATTGTGATGCGTCGCGTATTGGTCTCGGTGCAGTGCTGATGCAAGATGGTAGGGTGTTTGCCTTTGTGTCCAGACAACTAAAGGAACATGAGACGAATTATCTAGTCTATGATCTTGAGTTATCAGCTATAGTTCATGCCTTTAAAATTTGGCGGCATTACTTGTACGGTGACCAGTGTGAGGTGTATACCGATAATTGGAGTCTACAACATTGGTTTAAACAGAAGGATCTTAACTTGTGGCAGCGAAGGTGGTTGGAGTTGCTTAAGGATTATGATATCACCATTCTCTATCATCCCGGAAAGGCCAATGTGGTGGCTGATGCCTTGAGTCGTAAGGCAGAGAGTTTGGGCAGCTTAGCTTACTTACCGGTAGAAGAGAGGCCTTTAGCCTTGGAGGTTCAGGCCTTGGCTAATCAGTTTGTTAGATTGGATATTTCCGAGCCGAATCGAGTTTTGGCCTGTGTGGTTTCTCGGTTTTCTTTATATGATCGCATAAGAGAGTGCCAGTATGATGATCCACATCTGCTTATCCTTAAGGACATGGTTCAGCACGGTGATGCTAAGGAAGTCACTATTGGATATAACTGTGTATTATGGATGCAGGGCAGGCTATGTGTACCTAATGTAGATGGCTTGCATGAGCTGATTCTCTAGGAAGCTCATAGTTCGTGGTACTCTATTCATTCAGGCACCGCGAAGATGTATATGGATTTGAGACAGCACTATTGGTGGAGGTAGATGAAGAAAGATGTAGTTGGGTTTGTATCGCGGTGTTTAAATTGTCAGCAGGTAAAGTACGAGCACCATAGACCGGGAGGATTACTACACAGACTTGAAATTACTGAGTGGAAGTGGGAGCATATTACCATGGACTTCGTATTTGGACTCCTACAGACTTTGAGAAAGTTTGATGGTGTTTGGGGGATAGTAGATCGGTTGACCAAATCTGCGCATTTTGTTCCAGTCGGTACTAATTATTCATCGGAACGGTTGGCTAGGATTCATATTCGCGAGATTGTTCGCCTACACGGTGTGCCGGTGTCCATTATTTCAGATCGGGGTACGCAGTTTAGCTCACAGTTTTGGAGGGCAGTGCAACAAGAATTGGGCACACAGGTTCAGTTGAGTACAACATTTGACCCTCATATGGACGGACAGTCCGAGCGCACTTTTCAGACATTGGAGGATATGCTACGCGCTTGTGTCATTGATTTAGGGGGTTCTTGGGATCAATTTCTGCCACTCGCAGAGTTTGCTTACAATAATAGCTACCAGTCAAGCATTCAGATGGCTCTGTATGAAGCTTTAAATGGGAGACGGTGTCGGTCTTCGGTGGGTTGGATTGAGTCTGGTGAGGTTAGACTATTGGGTACTGACTTGGTTCAGGATGCTTTAGAGAAGGTCAAAGTAATTCAGGAACGGCTTCGCACGGCACAGTCTAGATAGAAGAGTTATGCCGACAGGAAGGTTTGTGATGTTGTTCACATGGTTGGGGAGAAGGTTCTGCTCAAGATTTCACCCATGAAGGGTGTGTTGAGGTTCCGGAAAAAGGGCAAGTTGAAACCTCGGTATATTGGGCCTTTTGAGATACTTAAGAAAATTGGGGAGGTGGCTTATGAACTTGCTTTGCCACCTAGTCTATCAGGTGCTCAGCCAGTGTTCTATGTATTAATGCTCTGAAAGTATGTCGGGGATCCGTCTCACTTTCTGGATTTCAGTACAATACAGTTGGGCGGTAATTTGACTTATGATGTGGAGCCGGTGGATATTTTAGACCGGCAGGTTCGAAAGCTGAGGTCAAAGAACATAGCATCAGTAAAGGTGCAGTGGATAGGCCAGCCAGTAGGAGAAGCTCCTTGGGAGATTGAGCAGGAGATACGGAGCAAATATCCACACTTATTTGAGACCCCAGGTATTATTCTAAACCTGTTCGAGGACGAACATTTGTTTAAGAGAGGGAGAATGTAACGACCCAGCCGGTCGTTTTGAGTATTATAACCATGTTCCCCTATTTACTTCTCAATTTATGCTTTATAGTTGTTTTAAAACTTACCGGGTTAGTGGGTTCGGGTCCGGAAAGAATTCGGAGTGAAATAAGACACTTTATCTTATAATTGAAAATTTTAGTTAGAAATGTGGACCGGATATGGACCTATGTCTATGCATCGTGAACGCGTGAGAGGTGACACGTTTGCGAAGAGGAGTGAGGCTATTGGGGACCCCCGGGTCCTTGTTCTACACGTTCGCGAAGGTCTGAGGTGGTAAAGCTTCGCGTTCGTGAAGCCGTGGTCGCGTTTGCCAAGGGTAAGATTTGTAAAGCTTCACATTCGCGAAACATGGTCGCGTTTCCGAAGGATTAAATTTGTGGGCAGTTGAGTTGTGCTTCGCAAACGCGAGGGACCTGTCCCATTCGCGAATAAGAGAGGTCTGGACAGAGAGTTTAAGTTCTGAAAATGTTTGACGGACTTGAGCTCGGGTAGAGGTGATTTTCAGGAGTTTTTCAAGGAAACTAACGGGGTAAGTGTTCTTAACTCCATATTGGTTAAATTACCCATATCCATGGTTGTTTTTATCATTTAATTAGCGAATTAAGTTGGAAAAGTTTAAAACCCTCTTAGTTTAAATTGAAGATTTGAGGGTCGAGTTGGGGTCAGATTTTAATAAAATTGGTATGGTTAGACTCGTGGTTGAATGGGCTTTCAGATTTGTCAAGTTCCGAGATGTGGGCCCCACAGATGATTTTTGAGCTAAAATTCGAATTTTTATGGAAAATTAGCATTTTCTTATGAAGTTAATTCCAATAAATTTTACTGACTAAAATGAATTATTTGTAACTAGATTCGAGGCATTCAGAGGCCGATTTACGAGGCAAAGGCATAGTAGAGTAAAGCATTTCACGCTATGAGGTAAGTAACAGTTTTGAATCTGGTCATGAGGGTATGAAACCCCAGATTATGGTATCATGCGATTATTTTAGAGGTGACGCACATGCTAGGTGACGGGTGTGTGGGCGTGCACTGAGGGGATTATGACTTGGTCCGTCCCGGGAAACTGTAAAGTTGAAAACTTTATTTTTAGCTATATGCTCTCTATGTGTTGATAAAATTTGACTGTAAATCATGCTAGAAATCATGCTTAGGCTATGTGATAGTACTCTTGGGACCCACAGAGGTCGCGTACTTGTTGAATTGCCTGCTAAATGCTATATATACTCAGTCTTAGTTTTTACTTGCACATTGTATCTAAGTCTTTGTTATTATTATTGATACATCATATCATTATTGTTTGGGCTGATTTCATAATTATTGAGAGCCTGAGAGGCTGGAGATATTTATGACTGAGTGCGGCCGAGGGCCTGATTGTGAGATATTGATACTATAGAATGTGAGTTGTCCGTGCAGCACGTGAGTTCGCTGTGCAGATCATTATATTATACTATAGCACGTGAGTTGGCCGTACAGATCCTTATATTATACTATAGCACATGAGTTGGCCTTGCGGATCCAGATATTTATATTATGGCACGTGAGTTGTCCGTGCAGCACGTGAGTTCTCCGTGCAGATTATAGCACTTGGGCTGTAGGAGCCCCTCCAGAGTTTGTACAGCCCCAGCGAGCGCGAGTACCCATTGAGAGTGAGTGATGAGGGCTGGGAGCCAGTGAGTGATTGTTGTCTTAACAGGTTGTACTTGATTTCCATTTGTTGTTGTACTTAGTTGCTATCTGTCATTGTTGTTAAATCTCTAAAAGATTGTTGATATATGGATTACATGAATATGAACCGTATAAAAATTGATTTGACATTAAACTACCAGATTTGTTAGCATGTCTATTCTTTGCTGGAATTATTGAAATGAACCATATATGTGTAGTTCGTTCCTATCTTCAGTTCCTTATTTATTATTGTTACTTGCTGAGTTGGTTGTACTCGTACTACACCCTGCACTTCGTGTACAGATCCAGGTGTTCCCGGAGATAACGGGTGTTGATCCTTTCGCGCGGTTGATTTTCAGGAGATTTTGAAGTAGTTATCGTGTTCCGCAGACCTTGTCTCTCCTTCTCTATTTCTTTGTTTACTGTATTTAGTCTCAGACTATTATGGACTATATTTTCCATACTTGTATTCATATTAGATGCTCATGTACTCAGTGACACCAGGTTTTGGGGAGTGTTTGTATGGTATTTAAATATTATATTTTCAACCATAATATTTTGGTAAATATTATGGTGATGCATGTATAGGCATAAATGAGCAGATGTTATCCATTTGAATCAAAAGGTTCTCTATGAAATTCATCAGGTATTGTCCCTTGTTAATAATTTAGGGAAGCAGTGGGAAGTATTAACCTAGGGTTATAACCCAATTCAAGGAACCCATTATAGAACTCAATTTCTCAAGATGTTGTAAATATAAGGAATTGTAATTAAGAGGCTTCACGAATATTGTACCACGATGTAAGAGTAGATACAGAGAATGACTCATAAAGTTGTTTCGGTTCTATCCCAACTTCCATAGTAACATAAGAAGTGACATATGACAAAGTGGAACCGGGATCAATAAGAGAATACTCATCATGAGATCGGACAGTCAATATACCTGTAACCACATCTGTAGAAACCTCAAACCTTTGACGTCTCCTCATAGCATAAAACCTGCTGGGCCCTCCCGAGCTTTGAATACCACTGCTAGTTGTTCCATGCCCTGCAGGAGCTATAGTGTCTCTAGCTGGGGAAGGTGTTGTGGATGTAGTAGCTACATAACTGGCTGGGTGTGCCATACACTTGCCCATGCTCTGGTGAGATAAATAACAATCTCTTTAAAAGTGGCCCGTCATACCACACTTGTAGCATACCTTTGTACCATAGTGACACACTCCCGGATGGCATCTCCCACACTTCACACAACGGGGATGAGGTCCGCTTAACTAACTCGTCTCACTGACCTGATATTTACCTTTTTGCATAAATCATAAGCATACCCCTTATCCTTCCTCCAAGCTTCCAATGCGGGATTAACACTTCCAGCATCGGATTGCTGTGTGGGTCTTTAGAATTTCCCAATGATACCACCTCTAATGCGCTACTGAGCATACTAACAACACTACGCCAAATGTTCCTTCCCGCATGACTGACATAACTGGATGGGTGTACCCAACCAAGGGCATTTGTTTTTCTTGTGCCCCCTCTTTCCACAGCCATAACATATTTCAAGGGTCATCCAACATGTTGCCAAGTGTCACTTCTTGCAAATTACACAATCCGGTTCATTAGCGCAAACAACCCTCTTTCGTTTCTTAGATTCTCTCACCACACGATTCGGTGGTGCGGTGACAGTGGTAGGAATAAGAACACTTCCCTTAGCAACAAGTTCTTCCAACCCCTCCATGGCTCGATGCATTCTCCCAACGAGCTCTTATGTAATCTCCCCCAGATTCAATGGAGCGGTCATTCCCTCCTCATTGTTATGAATTCGTGGATTACTCATCTGAAAAAAATCATGAGACATAACGTGGAAATTAGCTTCCTATCTTGAGCTCTATCGCACGATCTGGAGTATCAAAGAAGTGTGATATTCCTAAATGTCCAAGTAGCCTCCTCATTATAGATGTGGTCCACAACACACCGATAAGAAGGACTCTACTAGACACGGCTCCGAGATATCCTAGGACACTTTAAAACCTTTGGCTCTGATACCATGTTTGTCATGCCCCAAACTCGGGGAGCGCGACCGGTGCTCAACCGAGATAACCCGGTCGAGCAAGCCTATTAGATTTCCTTCTTCCCAAACTCATCCTTGAATAAAGAGGATATGTACTCCATTAATCATTCACTGAAAAGATTTTATTAACAACTTCCTTTTTCATTCTCATTAGCAGCTTCATTCATAATTTCCAAAATATTACGAGTTTATAAAATTAATAAAAACCATGATTTCCAAATACCAACATTTCTAGTTCAATTCCTAACTTCAACCACAACCCACAACCTGTCTATGGAGGCTCTTAATAAGATAGCAGAGTAATATGGAAATGCCAACAACAAGGCCCCGACTATATCTCAAAACACAGTACATGAGAAAAAAAAGATACATGACCCGGAAATGAAGTGGGGCTCACCAAATCAGCTGAAAAGAGTGCACTACTATCACTGATCAATGCCGCTTGCTGTAGAACCACCTGCATCCATAAAAGATGCAGCGCCCCCGGCAAAAGGGACATTAGTACTATCGAGTAGCACTAGTATGCATATCTAGAAGTCCTCTTTCAAAAAAGAATGCCCATATAAGAAAAGGAAACACATAGAAAAAGAAAGTCATAATCAACAATATCCAAATGTTCAGTTAAAACATATTAATTTTCAAAATACGAACTTCATATACAATTTTGGTTGGGAGATCATTAGCACCGATTTACCACCATCTTTGTTAGCATGGAGTCCGATCACGCCCGATCAGCTAGGCCATCTCCCCACGAACAATGTGGTTTGACATGTGATGCGAAAGGATGTTTTTACCAAGAGTAGTACCACCATATGCGCAATATGACGTCTGATCTCTACCCTATCAGCTAGGCTGCCTTCCCACATATGTCGTGCGGGTTGACTTTTCCAATCCACAAAAGTTCCAGTTTCATCCCAATTAAGGAGAATAATATCACAATTTCCCAAAGGTTCCAATTTCATCCCAAATAAGGGGAATAATTACAATCCACCCCTACACCGGCACGTGTAGTTTCAGGTGTGGGCCTTATGACCCACCCTTCCTCAATTTTTCTAATGATACTCCCAAAAACATTTTTGATTTGATTTGGAAATAGAAATATCATAAATACAATTGTACTCACCTCAACATCCTTCATATTGTATAAATTCTAATTAGTTATCCCAGTCATTCACAACGACAATATTTCCTTGGCTCGTTAGGCCATTCACAAGATCCTTTATTCCTGGCACGATGGTCGTATTTCATATTCCACACTTTCACCTCTTTCAATTTCAAAGATGACCATCAAGTATCAACATATAGGATATTTCAGAAATCATGTACTTCAAATCCATTTGAAGTGTAAACTTCAAACACAAATGGTTTCTTCATAAAGAATGAGGCATACCATCCAACAATAGAAACATACATGAAAATCATAAACAATCAATACACCATTTACTATTACAATGCTCTTCCCTAGCAATGACACTGTACCAGTTCAACACATGAGTATATAGAACTCGAATCACACCAGATATATTTATAAAGCAAAGCATTAGTTAAAGCAACCACTAATGGGCATGAATTGAATACAAAAGCTTTTAGGTAATTCTATCTTCGAAGTCATTTTTAAACAATTGAGTTGAGGCTCATTTCATATTCTTTCTTACATCTTCTCAAATCATTTGCACTACTAGACATAATCATAACTTAAATTCTTGTCACTTTGGCCATACTCTATATCCCCAATTAACTTATTTCACTTCCAACCATCTTTATAGATTATCAACGATAAGACATTTCCAAATCAAGACTTTAGGTATACATATGAGCAATTAAGAGTCGTAAGAATATTAAGATTTTCTCACACAATTTGACATACTATCTTTCATTTAAACACGACTCAAAGCCATAACCTTTTAATACGCAACCCATACTTTGAAACTTACGAAAACATTATGGAAATCAATTCAAAGAGAGAATGTTTAGCCGACATACCTCAATCGAGCTTCCTCAACTCTAGAATGATTTAGAATTATTAGCAATCCAGATCTATTTTGAGACATAACAAAATTGAACAATAATAAGGAAGATATTCATGGTCTCAGCTCATTTAAGCAATTTATCAGACACTAGGTGTGAAAATTTAACCACAAGGTTCTTCTACAAGATTTCCTTCACTCCACAACCCAATCCTTACTTATTTCAGCTCAACAATCTTCCCACAATTCTTATTGGTACATGCATGTATAAATAATAATCTCATACCCATGAATCATACTCCTAATCAACCATATTTTACCAAAATTCAAAATTGAAAAATAGGGTGTGGAACCTTACCTCATAGATGAAGAACTTGTGGGTTTTCCTTGTTAATCTTCCAAGATTTGAGCAAGACTTGATGAATAATTAGCCTAGGGTTTCCTCTCTCTAAAACACTCTCCCTTCTATCTAAAACATGAGAATGTTTGCTCAAAAATGACCCTTTGCGTGTATTTCATGAAGTAGGGTCAGTTTGTAAGAACCCAAAAATGGAGCTCCGGAACAGGTTCAGCGGTCGCAATTGCGGCCGCGTAATGGATATGCAGACCGCATATCAGTTGCATAATTACCGACCAAAAAGATCAAAAACATGTCTGTGTATGCGATCACTATGCTGTCCATATACCTGTTATGCGATCGCATAATGCACCGCATAACAGTTATGCGGTCGCATAGTCAACCGCTGAATAGCCCCAGACTGGCCCTTCTCCTGCTCAATTATGCGACCATTATGCGGCCCATAGAGTGGTTCTGCGGTCTCATAATGGACCGTAGAAATGCATTTTTCTGCCAAAAATTTTCCTTTACTTTTCGGTGCATTGTTCAACCTAAAATGTCCAAACCGCGGCGAGCTTGCTCGCCGTTAAGATTTTATACCATCCTCAAAACCTTGAATTCACTTGCGAAATTTACGGGGCTTTACACTGAAATACTTCAAAAATTTCCGGGGTGTTACAATTTCAAGGCTTCAACAAGATCTTGATGAACAAAACACTTCGTCTAATTCCTCTCTCTATAAAGCTCTCACTTGTCTCTAAAATATCAGGTTTTAGCTCAAAAATGACTTAACCCATCTTTCTACCCGGACTTGGGGGTATTAAATGATATCATACATGCGCAACCGCGCACCTAGGCATGTGGCCGCACGGACACCTGACGCAAAAACTCTCAAATATGTGTGGCCGCGCATATGACATAGGTCCAGTAAAATGGCCATAACTCTTTGAAGAAATATCCAAATGCCAAAAAGTTTGATGTGTTGGAAACTAGACTCCGAGGTCTTTAATTTGATAGGTATATCACCACATAAGTTGTTATATTAAGGGACTTATATTCATTTGAATTCGGGTCTTATGCCAATTGAAACATCCTTTCCACTTAATGTGTCCAACTTGTTCCACACAAGTTCTTGCCATTCCCATAACTCCTTAGTATGTTCCAACACACCTTAAACATACATTATCAATTAAAAATAATGTGGCTCTATCCCATAGGTCTCCTTTAATACTCAAATACGTTATTCCCAAATACAGTTGGTGCACTTTAAAATCTTAAATCATTAGAAATTGTTTTTACGGGGCCTTACACTTAACTCTTAGATGAAGATCTTGTGATTAGTTTTCTTGATTCTTGGAGATTGGTGCAAGATTGGATGATTAGAAAATTAGGTTTACTCCTTCTCTCTTTAAAATGCTCTTACATCTCTCTAAAATATCAGGTTTTAGATCAAGAAATGACTTAACCCCTCTCTCTACCTGACCTTGCGGGTATTAAATAAGCTCCTATGTGCGCAGCCGCGCACCGTGGCAAGTGGCTGCGCATCTGGCTGCGCACCTGAGGCAGAAACTCTCAAATATGCGCGGCCGCTCATCTGAGCGCGAATATGATACAGGTCCAGTAAATTGGCCATAACCTTCTGTAGCAATATCCAAATGACAAACAGTTTGATGCGTTGGAAACTATACACAATGTTCTTTAAATGGATAGGTAGATCATCACCTAAGTCAGTATATTGTGGGAGTTCTATTAATTTCAAGTTGGGTCTTGTGCCAATTGAAACATCCTTTCCACTTAATGTATCCAACTTATTCTACACAAGTTCTTGCCTTTCACAAAACTCGTTATTATGTTTCAACACACCTTAAACATACATTATCAATTCAAAATTATGTTGATCTATCTCATAGGTCTCCTTTAATACTCAAATACATCATTCCCAAATACCGGTGGCGCACATTAAAATCATAAATCATTAGGAAATATTTACGGGGCCTTACAGTTTGGGAGTCTGACATAGAGATTTGGAGTTGAAAGAAGTGAACAGGTTATTCTCAAGATTTTCTCCATGAAGATATTATGTGAATTGTTAAATAAGGAAAGTAGGTGTAGTGCACATTGGGCCTTGTGGAATCTTGAAAGAAATAGGACAAACTACGAGTATGATGTTTCCCCATTTTTGTCCTCTATGCACCCGGTGCTTCATGTGTCTATGTCAAAGAGGGTAATTGGAAGACATTTTGTCTATCGTTCAGGTTGAAGCTATTGAAGGTAAAGTAGATAATTGGCTTGTGAGAGGTACCTTATGGTCATCCTTGTTAGATAAGTCCGGAAGTTGGGATTGGCTCTGTTTAAAGTGCTATAGCTAAGTCAGTGAGTCGAGGAGGTCGTCTTAAAGGCCGAGTATGTTGTTGAGAGGAAATATTCCCACTTGTTTGTAGAGCCAAATAGCTATGGTTCAAAAGGTACTTTCTATGTGTTATGATTTAGCACAGTTTATGTCAAGGTACCACTTCTGATAACGTAATGCCCTTAATATTGAGGTCGGTGTTATTAATATATATTTTGATGCTTTGTTGAGTTGTGGATGTGTTGTTAGGAGTTATTTTGGTGATTCTCTGACAAATGGTTATGCCTAATTATAGAGGAGACTCTGCCGAAAATTCTTGAAATTTGGGGCGTTAGCCAAATTTTTGAGCTTTTGGTCTGAGGATAAAGATTTAAGTCACATTGGGTGTCTATGGCGGACTCTAAACCTCATCCGAGAACAAATGATCCTAGGCGAGGGAGAATGTAAGGGCACGTTAAAATTTCCTAACGATTTAAGATTTTAAAGTGCGCTAGCGGTATTTGAGGATAACGTATTAGAGTATTAAAGGGGACCTATGGGATAGAACCACATCATTTTTAAATAAAAATATATGTTTAAGGTATGTTGGATCACACTAAAGAGTATTGTGAATGGCAGGAATTTGTGTGGAAGAAGTTGGATACATTAAGTGGAAAGGATGTCTCAATTAGCACAAAACCCGACTTCAAACGAATTCCACTTCCCAAATCTAAAGACTTAGGTGGTTATGTACCTATAAAATTAAATCCCTTTGAGTCTAGTTTCCAAATCATCAAACCGTTCATCATTTGGATATTTCTATAGAAAATTATGGCCATTTTACAAGACCTATGCCATATGCGTGACCGCGCATATAAGGGGGGTTCTGCCTTTTGTGCATAGCCAGATGCGCGGTCACTTGCCCAGGTGTGCGGCCGCACACATAGAAGCCCTATAAATATCCCTAAGGTGTAACATTCAGTAAATCCGGATTAGTTGTGGATGCATTAGATGAGTATTAATGTGCCCTTTTAGACATATAAAGTCCTATTGGGATGAGTATGGGTGGAAATAATTGTTTTAGAATCGGGACCGAGACTTAGGTGTATAAAATTCAATAGAATCGACTAAGTTTATGGGAGGCTCCGTCTTATAGCCTTAGACAGTGCAAGGCCATGAAAACTCACGGCCATAGACAGTGCAAGGCCATAAAAACTCAGTGCCCTAGATAGTACAAGGCACACTCCAAGGCATCAACCTCAGCGCCCCAGACAGCGCAAGGCACTGTGGTTTTGGTGCCTCCAATGGCACCTTGCACAATTATTTCGGCGCCCCTGACAATGCCACGTGCCGGTGTGGTTTATCCGAGCTACTTTTATTTTCCTCCTTAATTTTGGGACGTGTTTACTTATTTTAAAGCCCTACCTCGTTCGCCCACACCCCAAACACGAAAACCTACTCAAGAAAGGAAGCTCTCAAGAACCTAACTTCTCCAAGGTCCCTCCATCATCCAAGGTATGTTCTAACGATGATTCTAAGTTAATTTCAATTCTCCAACACCATATTAACATAGGTAAATCCTTCCACTCATTAGATATTCAGTCGAGATACCATTGTTGAGAAAGGAATCCCTAGAACTCGAATTCAAGAGGAGTGAACTTCGAAAAGGTAATGTTTCTACTCCCTAATCATTTATAACTATGAATTGATAAGTTTTTGGGAGAATAGTAAATGGGTTTGATAAAGATAACCATAAGAATACGGGTTTTGGATTGTTGAATTATGATTTGTGTAAGCATTTGGGTTATGGGAAATGGTGCTAGTTACATCTAGTTGGGATTGTAGAATCACCTAGAAGTAGTAGAATGAGAATATGGTGAAGAAAATACAAATTACTAAGGTCGATGAGGCTTTACACCCATAAGGTGTTTGATAAAATTCCTAAGTTACTAAAATAGGAGCATTAGTGCTAATATTGGTTCCTCTTGATATATATATTGATGTAGATTATCGTTGAAAGAGGCGACGAATATCATGATACTCTTAAAAAGGGCTAGAGCTAAGGTATGTAAGGCTAACTAACTCTATTGACGTTTGGGAATGTTTATGATTCTCCATAGGTCCCATTCATTATGATTGTTACGAGTTTTCTCAGAAAGTAATTATGCCTTAGTCCCATGAATAGTTGTAGAACTTCTATTCTCAAGATGGCATAGTTTCATAATCGTTCAATATCCTATGAGCTTCAGTTATGACAGAGCAATTTATTATGAATACATGTCTCAGTCTAGTTCTATTCAACATTACAGTATCATGTAACTTAGTATAGTTTAGTAGTTTAGTATCATATATTGCATTATGATTCTCAGTTCCTAATTCTAAAATCCTGAATGTTGAACACCCGTATTTGAGCCTGAGGCCGCAGTTTATGCTTTATGCATTTTTAGGCTTGAGGCCGCAGTTATGTATACATATACTTGGGACCGAGGCTGTAGCTTGTGCACATATATATTGTGCCTAAGGCCGCAGTTTAATATTCAAACTAACAAGTGGTTCATCAGTCAGAAGAAGGAGTATTCATATCCTTACCTCCTTTGTTCAGTTCAATTATCAATTATCTTCAGTTTCACTTTCAGCAGTTTTTGTTTCAGTTATTAGTTAATGATAATTTCAGTATTCGGTTATCAATTCTTAGTTATCAACTCAATTTCAGTTTCTGTATTTATAGTTCTTTCTTTTAGTTCTTTTACATACCAGTGCAATTCAAATATACTAACATCCCTTTTTGCCCGGGGTCTGCATCTCACAATGCAGGTAATGATTTACAGGTTGACGATTATGCTTGCTAGGACATCTCGTATCAGCTATTGGTGAGCCCCACTCTTTTCGGTAAATAGATCGCATTTCAGTATTCTTAAAGTCTTCGTAGACTATGGTTTAGCCAGTCAGATGTTAGCAGAATTTTATGTGTTAGCCTTGTCGGCTACTCATTTACACTTGCACACTTTTCAATATTTTCTGCATCTATGATAATTCAGTTAGTCTCTTTAATAGATCATCATGTTGTTTATTTATATCTAACTTACAGTTATACCACATGTTGATCCAGCGATACAGTTGGTTTGCTCGGTCACATGCAGTCAGGCACAGAGTGTCGTGTTACGCCCAGGCCATGGTTCGGGACGTGACAAAGCTCGGTATTATAGCATTATGTTCAAGTGTCCTTGAAAGTCTATGAAGTCGTGTCCAGTGGAATTTCTTTTATAAGTGTGTGTCGTCCATGCATATAAATGGTTAACTACTAAGACATTCAAGATTGTCTCATTTCTTTCTACTCTAGATCATGCCATGAAACTTAGAGAAATAGGTAACCGTCTCTTCCTATCGAATTCCAGATGTATTGAATGCCTAAGCGACGGGTAGGAAACACCCAAGGTCCTAGAGAGGGTGATAGCCCATTGAGGTATAATTATGAAGTACAAGTTGGCAACAAATGTCACACGAGAGGATGTTGAAAGTGGGATAAAATGGATAGTCGTACATATTAGAGCATAACCTCATCAGAAAGTACAAAAGCATTTGATACTTTGATTGGTTTGCATATATTTTGGCTAGTTTCAGATAGTTTGGAATTGATTTGAGGAGATAGAGAGGCGATGGACCGGATTATTGGATTCAGAACAAGGTACGTCTCCTGTCTAACCTTGTGAGGTGGGATTTAGCCCATAGGTGTTATATTTGCTATGTGCTAGTTGTGGGAGCTATGCACATGCTAGGTAACGAGTGTTCGTGCATACGCTAGAATTCCTGATGAGGTCCGGGTAGACTTAGACTCACTCCATGCTTTAATTGAATTATTTGATTCATTCTTGCAAGTTTAAAATCTTTGATTTACATTTTTTTCCGAGACTAGACTTCTGTAACTAATCGGACTTGCGATTTAAGTTATTTGACGAGCTACTTGATTAGCTGTGGAAATTGTACTTCCCTTTACGGATTCCATCCGCATTGTGCATATTCGTCCGAAAGTTTTCTTAAATTTTATAATTCATACATATATTCGTGAGTCGGGCCAGTCGTCACGATCCGATCTCGGGGAGCGCGACCGATGCTCAACCAAGATAACCCGGTCAAGCAAGCCTGCCAGATATTTTCTACCCGACCTTGCCTATGAATAGAGTGGAGATGTATTCCATTATTTAAACATTACGAGTATTTCATAATCAACAACAATTCCATTACCATTAGTATCTTCGTTTATACTTCACAAAATATATTACCCATTTATAGTTTGAAGTGGAACATGTGGTAGAAATACAACGTTTCTTGTTTTGACTTTCCCAACACCAATATACAACCCACAACATGTCTATGGAGCCTCTAAGTACAACATAAGGGTAGTATGAAAGTGTCGGAGACAAGGCCCCAACTATACCTCAAAACACAAAGTATGACATCAAGTGACATCAGGCCCAGGATAGAGTAGGGCTCACCAAAACCTGCTGAATACGGAGTAACTGCTAACGAGGACCAAAGCTACCCGCTGATGAACCACCTGCATCCACTGAAGATGTTGTGCCCCAGCAAATGGGACGTTAGTACGTACAGAATAGTACAAGTATGTAAAGCTAAATGTCCTGTTTCGAAACAGAATGCCAATATAAGAAAGGTAAAACCAAGGAAAAAGCAAGCAACGATCATTGATATCTAAATGCCAAGTTAAAACATAACAATTTTAAAAATATGAAGATAATACTGCGAAGATGATAATCAAAACATGAAGATAATATTATTTTTGGTTGGGAGATATTTAGTACCAATGTACCACCGTGAATTTAGCATGGAGTCCGATCACGGCCCGATCGGCTGTCACGACCCAAAACCCTAACATGTCGTGATGGCGCTTATCGATTGTACTAGGCAAGCCGATTTTTCAAAATAATTCAAATGTTTCAACAAAATAAACCAAAAGCATCATATGACATAGTTTTCATAAAGACATGAGTTAAACTCAAAATACAACGTGGAAAAATAGCCCCAAACATCGGGGTGTCACCAAGTCATGAGCATCTAAGCAACCAGTCTAAGAAACAGTGTCTACAAGAGTTTGTGTCTAAATGCCAGTACAGAAAAGAAAGATAACATGAAAGGAGATGCATAGACTGCGAACGCCGGCAGCTACCTCGTGAATCTCCGATACTCAACCACGCACACGATCAACGTCCTCCGTGACCGGATACACCTGGATCTGTACATGAAGTGCAGGGTGTAGCGTGAGTACAACCAACTTAGTAAGTAACAAAAATAAATAAGGAACTAAGAAGTAGTGACAAGTTATACAATTACCGTTCACTTCAGTAATTTCAACAATGAGAGTAGACATGATTCAATTCCAGCAATATAAGATAAGTCAGTTGAACATTTACTAAGTTTTGATAAACCGAATATAATATTTTCCAGAAGTTCAGAACAATGACATATTTCAGCCAAGTGCAACAACAAAGAAAACAAATGCAACCTCTCAGGATAACAATCACTAAAACACTCAATAGTCACACTCACTAGGTACCTGCGCTCACTGGGGGTGTACCGACTCTGGAGGGGCTACTTCAACCCAAGCACTATATTGTTGCGGCGTGAAGCCCGATGCAATCATATAAGTATCCATGAGGCTCGTTTCGTCATGCAACCTGATCCACAATCCATAAATAGCCATAAGACTCGTTGTGGCATGAAATCCGATCCATATACATTCAACCCTCAGACCCGTTGCGATGTAAAACCCGATCCATATACACTCACATAGCTCACAGCTCGGCACTCAGGCCCTATCTCAGTCAGTAACCTCTCCAGCCTGTCGGGCTCTCAGAAATCATACAAATCAGCCCAAAAGAGATGATAACAAGAATCAAGAAGAAAACAAGAGGAAACTGAGATATGGCACGCAACTAACACTGTGACTGAGTACAAGACAGCAATAGCAGCTAATTCAACAAGTACCCGACCACTGCGGGTCCCAACAGTGATATCATATGGCCTAAGCATGGTATCTAACATGAATGGCAGTCAAATTTCCAGAAGACAAAGATAACATGTAATTAACAATAAGCTATTCGACTTTACAGTCTCACGGGACAGACCAAGTCACAATCCCCCACAGTGCACGCCCACACGCCCGTCACCTAGCATATGCGTCACCTCCAAAATAATCTCATCATACCAAAAATTAGGGGTTTCATACCCTCAAGGCCAGATTTAAGACTGTTACTCACCTCAAACCGCACAAAATCCTAATCCGAATGCCCCGAATATAGCCACAAGCACTACGATATAATTAATATAGGCAAAACGAATTAATTCCACAAGAAAAACACAAAATTATAAGCCGAAATCCGAAATAGGCTCAACCCCCCTCCCCCCGGGCCCACATCTCAAAATCTGATTAAGGTCACAAAACCCGAAAGCCCATTCACTCAAAAGTTCACTCATACCAAAGATATCAAAATCCGATATCAAAATCTCAATTGAAACCCAAAATCTTTGTTGAAGAACTTCTTCCCATTTTCCCCTAATTTTCCACCCAAATGAGAAATTAGTGATAGATTAGTGGGATATAACAATAATGAAGTGAAGAATCGTTACCCAATTGATGTCTTTGAAAATCCCTCTAAATCTCGCCCAAATCTGAGCTCTCAAACTCAAGTTCTGATAAATATTACCAAACCCTCGTTTTTGAAATCTTATATTCTGCCCAGGGAAATCCTTCTTCGCGAACGCGATACCCTTGTCGTGACCGCGAAGACCACTCAACTCAAACCTATGCGAATGCGGGACAAACATCGTGAACATGTAGGCAACAAGGCCTAGGGTCCTAGGCGCTCAGCTTCCTATACGTGAATGCGATGCCCTTCTCGCGTTCGCGATGCACTGCCTAATAACCCCTTCACGAACGCGACCCCCACATCGCTAATGCGAAGAACAACCTTTCCTCCTGCCTCCAGCTCCTCTTCGCGAATGTGGAACACCAACAACTGGGAAAACCAGAAAATCTGCTATCTTTCACTAGTCCAAAATGATCCGTTAAGCATCCAAAACTCACCCGAGGCCCCCGAGACCTCAACCAAACATACCAACCAGTCCTAAAACACCATACCAACGTAGTCAAGCCCTCAAATCAAATGAAACAACAACAAAAATACGAATCACCTCTAATCTAAACTTAATGAACTTGAAACTTTAAATTTCAACAACTGATGCCGAAACCTATTAAACCACGTCCAGTTGACCTCAAATTTTGCACACAAGTCATAATAAACATTACGAACCTACTCCAACTTCTAGAATCGGAATCCGAAACCGATATCAAAAAGTCCACTTCTGGTCAAAATCTAAAAAAATTCAACTTTCACCATTTCAAGCCTAATTCTACTACGGATCTCCAAATCACATTCCAGATGCCCTCGTAAGTCCAAAATCACCCAACGGAGCTAAAAGAACCTACGAAACTCCATTTCAGAGTCGTCTTCACACAGGTCCGACTACGGTCAAAATCCTAAGACTTACGCTTCCGTTTTAGGGACTAAGTGTACCAAATCACTCTGAAACGACAACAAAACCTCTCGTCAAGTCTCATAACCAGAAAAAGATACCGGGGAAGCAGCAAATAGGGGATCAGGGCTAATACACTTAAAACAATAGGCCGGGTCATTACATCCTCCACCTATTAAAGTAATCATTCGTCCTCGAACGATCATAGAGACATACCTCAAGTGGTGAAAAGATGACCCCTCCACCGAACCTTTACGGAAGCAATATTCTTTGACCTCAGCTTTCGAACCTGCCTGTCCAAAATAGCCACTGGCTCATTAACATAAGATAGATCCTTATCCAACTAGACTGAGCTGAAATCCAACACGTGAGACGGATCGTCGGGATACTTTTGGAGCATAAAAACATGGAATACTAGGTGAACTCCTGCTAGACTGGGAGGTAAAGCAAGCTTATAGGCAACCTGCCCAACTCACCGCAACACCTCAAAGGGACTAATGAACCTTGGGCTCAGCTTGCCCTTCTTCCCGAACCTCATAACGCCTTTCATAGGCAAAATACATAGCAAGACCCGCTCTCCAACCATGAATGCAACATCGCGAACCATCCAATCCACATAACTCTTCTATCTGTACCGGGTTGTGCGTAGTCTATTCTGAATTACCTTAATTTCTCCAAAGCATCATGAACCAAGTCTGTACACAATAATCCAGCCTCGCTCGGCTCGAACTAACCCAATGTACACCTATACCGCCTACCATACAGAGCCTCATACGGTGCTATTTGGATGCTCGACTGATAACTGTTGTTGTAAGCAAACTATGCTAGAGGCAAGAACTGATCCCATGAACCCCCAAATTCTATCACACACGCACAGAGCATATCCTCTAATATCTGAATAGTGCGCTCAGAATGTCCGTCCGTCTTAGGGTGAAATGTTGTGCTCAACTCCACTCGAGTACCCAACTAATGCGGCTCGGACGTTTTGGGTTGAATAGTGCACTAGAAAGTAAAGGAAAAATTTTGGAGGAAAAGTTCATTTTTGCGGTCCATTATACGACCACAAAATCACTCTACAGACCACATAATGGCCGCAGAGTGAGGCAGTTAATTGGGTCAGGTGGAAGCAATTATGCGGTTAACTATGCGACCACATAACTATTATGCGGTGCACTATGCGACCGCAGAACAGTTATGCGGACCACATTGTGACTACAGACTCAGGCTGATTTTTGGTCATTTTGGACACCAATTATGCGACCGATATGCGGTTCGCATAACCATTATGCGGTCTCATATGCGACCGTAGAACTTGTTCCGGAGCTTTATTTTTGGGTTTTTAAAACTCGACCCTACTTCGTTAAATGCACGTTTTGGGCCCTTTTTGAGATATAATATGACATTTTAGAGTAAGAGAGAGTGCCCTATAGTGAGAAGGTGTTCTTCAATAATTGTTCTTCAATTTTTGCTGAAGTTTTGGAAGATTAAGAAGGCAAGCTCACTAGGTTTTCATCTTAGAGGTAAGATTCTACACCCTAAACCCTAATTTCGAAATCATCTGAAAATGGGTAATTAGCAAGATAATATTTGGGCATGAGAGTTGATTTTTTTACATGCATGTTCAAGGGGTGTAGGAAGATAGTTGAACTAAGCATGGTAAAGATTGGGTTATAGAATGATGGAATCCTCCATAAAAGGACCTTGAAACCTTGTGCATACCTAGTGTTTGATAAAATGCTCAAATGAGCTAGAGCTATGATCATCTTCCTAGTTTTGATTCAATTTGTTATATTTCTAAAATACATTGAAGTTGCTAAGAATTCTAGAAATTTTTAGAGTTTAAGGAAGCTCAATTGAGGTATGTTGGCTAAACTCTTCTCTTAGAATTGAATCCTACGATATTCATGTAAATTATGTATGTCCTGAGTGATTCACTATGAAATTGGCTGTTCCGAGTAAGATTAGATTGAAAGATATATGTTCAACAAGCAACCCAAATGCTCTATTCGTGTTATGTTACCAATTGAGGATGTGTTAAAATATGGGATGTGCATTAATAATGTTTCGATTTTAAGTTAAGTTCAAATGAAGGCTATTATGCCAAATTTTGTGAAATATCTCTATGTGCATTAGAATCTAAACTGCTCACATGTGTACTGCACACTTCGATTTGAATTTTTTTTGTTGTTGATGATAAGGATGATATTTGAAATTGATAAGGTGAGCATGAAATACTTAATGGCCAACATGCCAAGAATGATCTTATAATTAT
Organism: Nicotiana tabacum; assembly: GCF_000715075.1. Classification (NCBI taxonomy): domain Eukaryota; kingdom Viridiplantae; phylum Streptophyta; class Magnoliopsida; order Solanales; family Solanaceae; genus Nicotiana; species Nicotiana tabacum. Next base: position 34,208 of record NW_027438600.1, read on the forward strand.
GGCCACTAGTGCTAATTAAATGAAAAGATGTGAAAGTATTATGAAATGCGATGACTGATATAAAAAGGTTGATGTCTCAAATAAGACAGCCTAGCCGATCGGGTCGTTATCAGACACCATGCCGCACACATGGTGGTGATTGTGCTGGAAATTGTAATTGAAATTGTGATTTTGGTCGATGTCCCTAATAGATAGCTTAGCCGATCGGGTCGTGATCGAACTCCATGTTAAAGACGGTGGTATTGATATTGAAAGTAATTGTGGTTGATGTCTCTAGTGAGATAGCCTAGCCGATCGGGTCGTGATCGGACTTCGTACTGAGAATACAGTGGTACTGGAATTGTGGACAATGGTATATCGATACTAAATATCTCCTAATGTGAGATATGGAAATAAATTTGAACAATGTCTTGATCCTAATTTGAGGTTTGCTGTTAATCAAGGCTTTCATTGATATTATGATAATCTTGTCTGTATTATTTGTCATTCTATTGAAAGGGTATTTAGTTATACATACTAGTGCAATTCGACAATACTAACATCCCATTTGCCGGGGGCGCTGCATCTTTCAATAGATGCAGGTGGTTCCATAGCAGGAGATATTGGTCAGTGATAGCAGTGCACTTTCTTCCCAGCTGACTCGGTGAGCCCCACTTCATTATGTGGTCATGAAGCTTTTGTACTTTGTGTATTCGGTTTGAGTTATAGCAAGGTCCTTGGTGCCAGCATTATCATTGTACTCTTCTTTATCTATAGAGGCTCCGTAGACATAGTGTGGGTTGTGCATTGGTGCTGGGAAGGACAAACTATGCTATGTTGTGGTTGTATTACTTGTCCATTTGAGACTTTAAAAATGGTGAAACTTTTGGTAAGAAATTGGTAATTGCAGACATGACCACTTTATTGTTTAATTAAGGAAAATATATATTCTCTTTATTCATGAATGAGTTTGGGTAGAAGGAATCTAACAGGCTTGCTCGGTTGGGTTCACTCGGTTGAGTGCCGGTCGTGCTCCTCGGTTTTGGGGCATGACAGCTGCGGGAGTTTTAGCTCCTACCCTAGCCTGAGATGCTGCCGTTGCAAGTGGAATCAACTCCGCCTAAGATGGATTTCCAAATATGCTCAAGAACTGCGCGAGAGTCTCCTGAAGTGCAGGGGTAGCAACAAGCGCCGCAAGTGCCTACCTCCCAACTAGAGCTACCGGTTGCTCCTCTATCTTAGCTCGGGCAGTTGTTCTGGCTGCACTACATGCCCCTCCTTGTCCTCTCCCCGACCTCGACCCCGGCCTCTCGCGGCTCTTTCAGGGGGTGCGGGTATCTGATCGTCAGATCCAGCGGTGCATGTCCTTACCATCTGTGAGCGAATAAAACGACATAGATTTAGAAATCTAAAGTCAACAAATTCGCATGATAATTGATCAAAGAAGTGAAGTTTCCTAACAGTTCCATAGCCTCTTGAAGATAAGTACAAAACTCTCTGTACCGATTCGTGAGATTCTACTAAACCTGCTTGTGACGTAAAACCTATGTACCTAGGGCTCTGATACCAACTTGTCACTGACCGAATTTCCCTCTGTAGCATGTCGTGATGGCAGCTAGTCTCTAAGAGTCGGTAAGCCTAACATTCAGGCAGAATTTAACTGAGAAAATGATAAAAACTTTCAAATAACTCAACAACTAACATAAAAGAACTCTGCTACTCGACAGAACAAAACTCCCAAAATCTGGTGATACCAATTCCCAAGCTCTACAAGAGTATACTGAACATCCCTATAAAACATTATATATAAAAATGGAAAATGAAATAGAACTAGATAGAGGGTGACCTCGAGGCCCGCAGATGCCGGCAAGTATACCTTGAAGTCTCCATATCTGAACTCTACTCGCTGGTGCCTAGGCTGGTAAGGTTACCTGGATCTGCACAAAAAGATGTGCAAAACCATATCATGAGTACACCACAACGGTACCCAGTAAGTGCCAAGCCTAACCTCGGTAGAGTAGTGATGCGGTTAGGTCAACACTCTACTGGAATAAATAAGAAAACTGAATAGGTATATGATAGTGTGATAATGATAAACAACATAAATGAAACAATGAAGAAAATATACCAAGAATAGATAAACTGAACTAAGGCAATTAAGGCATCACGAAAGTAAACAAGGAATACTATGCCAAGGAAACAAAGCAACCAAAACACAAGTGATATAATAGAAAGGTATTAGAAAGCATCACTACTGAGATACTGCCTTATAGTCTCATATCACAAACCAAATCACAATCATTCCTTATATCACCGCGGGAGCCTTGCATTTAGTTTTGAAAATCATTTTTTTCGAAATAGCTTCCCATGTTTTAGCCCACCTTATCACACCGCATGGCTTCAAGTAGTTCCCCTACTAGCAACAAGCGTATCAAAACCACCTTATCTCACTGCATGTATTTTGACCCCAATCTTTATACCACCGCATGCGTATCAATATCACAACATATCACAAATCACACCTCAAGTGCCCAATATCACAAATTTCCAAAGAAGTCAACAATAATAGTGTTTGCACTATAAATAGCCCATGGCTAAACCACATTATGCATATGAGTCGCAACAATAGCAACCGAAAGTGAATAACTCCAGAAGAATGGTATTTCAACAATTTATAACTTTACTTCAATATGAATTACAGCCTTTATAACTCAATACCAAATTCAACAATAAGATATTCCAAGAAATAGCAACTACAAGTAAGGGACTCATTGGTTAAATAATGATTAAGGAATAAAGAGGACAATAACATCAACTAAACATGTAAAGACAATTAGCAAGTAAGAGTTAAGACAAGTATAAACGATGACAAGTAAAGCATGTGAAGATAAACTAAAGATTATGAATATAACATATTATGGAAACTCAACTGAAGGCATGAAAGGAACCTACATAGCTAAAACGGGTCAATTACAACAGTTAGACCGTGTACACACTCGTAACCTTGCGTACATGACTTCCACATATCACAATTAATACAAAACAACACCAATCCCATAGGGTAATTCCCCCACACAAAGTTAGGAAGACACTTACCTCAAACCATGCTAACTTAACCCACTAGTAAGCCTTTCCCGCGATTATCCAACTCCGAACGGCTCTAATCTAGCCAAAAAAACTTCATACCATAAATTCAAACTATAGGAAGCTATTCCGAACAATAGAGTTGCAATCTATAAAAAGATACACAAAGTCAACTCAAAAAGTCAATCTCGCACTCGCATCTCGAAACCCGACCAAACTTAAAAAATCCAAACACAAATTTTATAATGAGTCCAACCATACAAGAATTACTCAAAAGGAGAAACAAGGATCAATTACACGAAACGACCGGTCGGGTCGTTACATTCTCCCCCTCTTAAAACAAACGTTCATCCTCAAACATGCATAGAGATATACCTGAAGTGTCATAAAGCGGATAACGACTCTGCATGTCATGCTCGGTCACCCAAGTCACCTCCTCGGTCGGTTGACCTCTCCATTGTACTTTCACTTAAGCAATGTTCTTTGACCTCAAATTCTTTCTATCCAGGATAGCCATCGACTCCTCAACATAAGTCAAATCCTTGACAATTTGACTGAGCTGAAATCTAATAAATATGATGGATCACCATATTACTTACGGGGCATGGAATCATAGAACACATGGTGAAGTACTGATTAGCTGGGTGGAACTGCAAGTCTGTAAGCCACCTCATCTACTCTCTACTCTCTCAAGGATCTCAAAATGGCTGATATAGCGAGGGCTCAACTTGCCTTCTTTCCGAACCATATCACACCCTTCATGGGTGAAACTCTGAGTAAAGCCCTCTCACCCACCATGAATTCTACATTACGAGACCTCTTATCAGCATAACTCTTCTACTTAGACCGCACCGTGCGAAGCCAATCCTGAATCATCATCACCTTCTTCAAAGAATCTCAAACCAAATTAGTGCCTTATAACCTAGCCTCCCCAGGCTCAAACCATCCAATCAGGGAATGCCATTGCCTCCCATATAAGGCCTCATAAGGAGCCATCTACATGCTCGGCTGATAGCTATTATTGTAGGCGAACTCTGCAAGCGGTACAACTGATCACATGTACACCCAAAATCAATAACACATGCACGTAGCATGTCCTCCAAGAACTGAATAATGCTCTTGGAACGCCCATTGTTCTGGGGATGTAATGTCACGATCAACTTGATCCGTATTCCTAACTCACGCTACACATCTCTTAAGAAGTACAATATGAAATGTGTGCGTCGATTGGAGATAATAGACGTCGTCTGTTACATCTTGCATTTTCATACATTAAGGTTTCATCGTAAGTTAATCGACGTAAGAACGGGGATGGGATTACCTTGAGATTACAAGCATTTATGCTATTTATAACAAGCGATAAGTAAGTGCCGTGAAAGATAAAGGGTGAACGAATCAAGGAAAATGAGTTTCATCGAAGGTTGTCGATTTGGGATAAATACGGTCCGAGCTATAATACCTGGTATTTATGGACTAGTACCATACAAGGTATCATATGACCATGATTGTTTGATGTATAAAGTGTATTAAAAATGAGTAGTATTTTATGGGATATAATTTGAGATAATTCTTAATTATGTGGGCAATTTGTTGATTATTGATTAATGGGAGATTAATTAATTAATTAAGGAATTAGTGATTAATAAACCAAGACATGGATAATTCCTAAAAGAGATCCTAACGTGGAAGCCCATCTTTTCCAATTTAGTGACTCTTAAGCCACACTTCAAGGTGGCAAAATAATGTGAACTAATGGCTTAGTCACCTTGCCAAAGTGGGGTGCACCCCTATAACAAAAATGCCTCCAAAAATCACTTAAGGAGATGGATTAAGAGATTTTGTAATTGATGGGATTTTGATTCTCAACAATTTCATATGAAGCTTAGTAACGTGACATTTTTTTATTCAATAAGAATTCAAGAATTCAAGCTCCCAGCAACGTGACATTTTTTTGGCACTTCTAAAGAAGCCCGGTATAATCTTTCTCAAAAATATCATACGGATTTTCCCTACTCCGATCTTGTCGTCACAAATTTTGTTACAATTGTCGTGTGCTAGATGGTTTGACCAGAGAACCGGCTCAGGTATGTTAAGGCTAAGCCCTTCCATCATTTTGGCATGATCTTTTAATTACATGTATTTGATAATGTGGCATAAAGAAAAGTTCATACTCCCGAATTTATATACATTATCCTAGTCTCATAAATTACAGTATTCTCCTTATCGGGACTTCATATTTAATTGATTATTGTCTTCTTTCAGTCAATAGAGAAAAGAGCCTATATGTTACAGTATTTTCATTACCATCGAGCTATAATCGATGGGCAGCACCCTATTGGGCAACCTATGATCAGATGGTAAGTTATATACCGAGCCTGTTGTGGCCGAGTGCCTATGAGCAAGCCCAGTTTGCCAAGATACAGAGCCAAGTATGGCCGAGCGCCAATGAGCGAGCCTACTACGGCAGAGTAGTTATATATATACCGAGCCTTATAGGGCCGGACAACTATTTTATTTGCTGTATTTAGAGAGTTGAGTCAGTATCAGTAGGTAAGCATATCATCATATTATCTTTGACTCACAGTTACTTTTAGTTATTATATATTCAATTCAGTTTCAGCTTTCAGTTATTCTGTTGTCTTACGTACTCAATACATTATTTTGTACTGACGTCCCTTTCTCTGGGGACGCTGCATTTCATGTGTGCAGGTTCAGATAGACAGGCGGGTAGACCTCCTCAGTAGGTATTGCCCGAGTTCAGCTTTATCGGTAAGTTCCATGTCCTTCGAAGTTGCCGGGTCTAGGCATTTTGTGTACATCTTGTGTATATATGTATAAATGTTATGACTAGGTCAGAGCCCAGTTTCGATCACGGTACCTCCATTAGTAGAGGCTTGTAGGCATAACCTGTCAATTATTATAGTATGTTGGGCTTGTAGGCATTGTATGTATATTTTGTTGGTTTGTCAGCTGTAGTAGTCATGAGGGCCTTGCCGGCCCAGCTTTATATGGATGTTTAGTCAGCGTTGGTTTCCATTCAGTTTTATATTTTGCTTCGCAAATTTTCTTGCAATGTGCCCCATGGCCAAAGAATGACATTATATGTTCAGAGTCCCTTAGTCGCAAGTTGGTACGCAATGATAGGTGAGTCACCGAGTGCCGGTCTCGCCCCCTCCCAGGTTCGGGGTATGACAAAAGTGGTATCAGAGCAGTTTCGTCCTAGGGAGTCTACAAGCCGTGTCTAGTAGGGTCTTGTTTATAGATGTGTTGTGCACCATATTATATAAAACCGAGTTAAAGGAAAGTTGAGTTAAACTTACGTGTTGGCATTTGCATGCACAGATGACGGTGACTAGGAAGACTATGACTAGTCAGAGGAGAGATACAACAGTAGGTGAGGGGACCAACAGTGTACCCCCAGTAGATGGGGCCCAATCAGAGGCCAAGGGAGAGACCCCTACCCAGCCATTACCATCTCCTCCACCACCTGAGGAGATTCGTAGGGAGACGGCACATCACATTCCCCCCCCCCCCCCCCCCCGCTTCCATCAGATCAGGACTTGAGGAGTGTGGTGTATTTGTTGACACAGTTGGTAGCTACCGAACAACATGCTATGGCACCCGCTAGTGCAGGATATTCTGAGGGGTCTGGGAATTCAAGGGTCCGAGAGTTTATTGCTTTGAGTCCCGCAAAGTTCACGGGGACGGATCAGAGGGAGGACCCACATGATTTCATAGATCAGCTTCACAGGATCTTTCGGGTTATGCATGCCACGGAGAAAGAGACAATTGAGCTAGAAGCTTTTCAACTCTGACATATAGCCATCCTTTGGTACGAGGGATGGGAAAGGTCAAGGGGACGTGATGCACCTCCAGCTATTTGGGAAAAAATTTCAGATGCCTTCTTTGACCAGTACTTATCGCGGGAGATCCAACAGGATCGAGTCGATCAGTTTCTAGCCCTCAAACAGGGCAATATGAGTGTTCGAGAGTATAGTGTCCGTTTTGACTCATTGGCCAGATATGCACCATCCATAGTTGCTACTATGCAGGACAAGATCCACATATTTATAGCAGGGTTAGCCCCAGAGATGACCGAGGCATGTGCCACCGCTGCATTGCAGTATAGTATGGATATCTCCCGGATTCAGGCATTCACCTAGAATATAGAAAGTGGTAGGCATCGACAGCAGTGTACGGAGAGGACTGAGTCAGGACAGCATCAGAGGATGAGATTTGCCAGGTCTGAGGAGCAGTCTCAGGGTAGTTATAGGCCGCAGTACTTCGAACGGCCACCTAGGCCTCTGCCTCTTCAGTTATAGGGTTACAAGTATGACCGCTATACTCACTCGGGACCAGGTGAAAGCTCTCGGGCATCAGGTTTGCAACAATAGCGAGGTTTAGGGCAGACATGGCAATTTCTGCCGCGTAATGAAATCTGTGGTAGAGGACACTTCGGCAAATGCCGAGCCGATTCCGATGCTTATTATACATGTGGACGTCCGGGGCATATGATGTGAGATTGCCCAAATAGAGATTCTGGGGGTATGGCACAACCAACAAATTCAGCAACTGGATCATCTATGTCCGTGCATCCTTCAGGGCATGTGTCTCAGTCTTCGACTGGTAGAGGTTGAGGCAGAGGTAGAGGTTCCAGTTCAGGTAGTAATTAGAATCCTAGTTATGCTTTAGCGGGTTGGCAAGACCAGGAGTCTTCACCAGAAGTTGTGACATATATGTTAACCATTTGCTCTCACGATGCTTATGACCTGATAGACCCAGGATCTACTTTATCGTGTATTACCCCATTTGTCACCGGGATGTTTGGTATAGTGCCTGAAATACTAAGTGATCCTTTAGCGGTATCTACACTGGTCAAATAATCGATTATTGCTAGACGGGTATACCGAGGTTGTACGGTGACAATATGTAGTCGTTAGACCTCAGCCGACCTAGTTAATCTAGAGATGTTGGATTTTGATGCTATCATGGGCATGGACTGGTTGGCAGCATGCTATGCCATAGTTGATTGTCGAGCAAAGACAGCTAGATTTCATTTTCTGGGTGAGCCAGTCCTTGAATGGGTAGGTAATATAGTGACGCCTAGAGGTAGGTTTATTTCCTATCTGAAGGAGAGGAAAATGATCACAAAAGGGTGCATTTATCGTATTGTGCGAGGTAGAGATGCAGATGCTGAGATACCTAAACTTCAATCTATTCCAGTAGTCAAAGAGTACACAGATGTATTTCCAGATGACCTTCCCGGTATTCCTCCAGAGCGAGAGATTGATTTTGGCATCGATTTGCTTCCGGGAACTCAACCAATATCCATCCCTCCGTATAGAATGATACCTGCCGAATTAAAGGAGTTGAAGGAGCAGTGAAAAGATTTGCTGGAGAAAGGTTTCATGAGGCCTAGTACCTCACCTTGGGGTGTATCGGTACTGGTTTTTACGGAAGAAAAATGGCACACTGAGGATGTGTATCAATTATAGGCAACTGAACAAGGTAACTATTAAGAATAAGTATCAACTTCCAAGGATAGATGACTTATTTGATCAGTTGCAGGGATCTAGATGCTTTTCAAAGATATATTTGAGGTGGGGTTACCACCAGGTCAGAGTTCGGGAGAAAGATATTCCCAAGATATCTTTCAGGACTCGATATGGCCACTTCAAGTTCCTTGTCATGTCCTTTGGGTTGTCGAATGCACCTGTAGTTTTTATGGACTTGATGAATAGCCTATTACGGCCATTTTTAGATCTGTTCGTGATAGTATTTATTGATGATATTTTGGTTTATTCACCTTCAGAGGACAAGCATGTGAACCACCTACGAGCAGTACTCCAAACCCTCCGTGATAGTATATTGTATGCTAAGTTTTCTAAATGTGAGTTCTGGTTGAAGTCTGTATCATTCTTGGGACACATTGTATCCGATGGTGGTATAAAGGTAGACACTCAGAAGATTGAGGCTGTGAAATCCTGGCCTAGACCTACCACTTCGATAGAGGTTCGTAGCTTTCTAGGGTTAGCAGGATAATACCAGAGGTTCGTCGATGGTTTTTCTTCACTTTCGACACCATTAACGAAGTTGACGCATAAATCAACTAAGTTTCAATAGACGGAGGCTTACGAGTAGAGTTTCTTTGAGCTTAAGAACAGATTGACCTCAGCGCCAGTTCTAGCACTTCTTAAGGGTCAAGATGGTTATTCCATGTATTTTGATGCCTCAGGTGTCGGGTTAGGATGTGTCCTGATGCATCATGGGAAAGTAATTACGTATGCTTCAAGGCAGTTAAGGAAGCACGAGCATAATTATCCGACCCATGACCTCGAATTAGCCGCGGTTGTCCATGCACTTAAGATATGGAGGCACTATTTATATGGTGTTCATGTTGATCTATTCACAAATCATAAAAGCCTGCAATATATCTTCAAGCAAAAAGAATTGAATTTGCGACAGAGGTGATGGCTTGAGTTACTGAAAGATAACGATGTTAATATTCTCTACCATCCAGGCAAAGCCAATGTGGTAGCAGATGCCTTAAGTCGTCGATCTATGGGAAGCTTAGCACATGTAGAGGCCGATAAAAGACCAATAACTAGAGAGATTCATCAATTGGCATGAGCGAGCCCAGTTGACCAAGATACAGAGCCTAGTATGGCCGAGCGCTATGAGCGAGCCTACTACGGTAGAGCAGTTATATATATATAGAACCTTATAGGGCCGGACGGCTATTTTGCTTACTATATTCAGAGAGTTGAGTCAGTATCAGCAGGTAAGCATATCTTCAGATTATCTTTAACTCCCAGTTACTTTCAGTTATTATATTATCAGTTCAGTTTCAGCTTTCAGTTATTCTGCTGCCTTACATACTCGGTACATTAGTTTGTACTGGTGTCCCTTTCTCTGGACAACGATATTACAAGTATGACCGCTTTACTCACTCGGGACCAGGTGAAAGCTCTCGGGCATCGGGTTTGCAGCGACAGCAAGGTTTAGGGCAGACATTGCCATTTCTGCTGTGGTGTGACATCTGTGGTAGAGGACATTTGGGCCAATGCCGAGTTGGTTCTGATGCTTGTTATACATGTGGGCGTCCGGGGCATATGATGTGAGATTGCCCAAATAGAGATTCTGGGGGTATGGCACAACCAGCAAATTTAGCAACAGGATCATCTATGTCCGTGCATCCTTCAGGGTGTGTGTCTCAGTCTTCGGCTAGTAGAGGTCGAGGCAGAGGTAGAGGTTCCAGTTCAAGTAGTAATCAGAATCGTAGTTATGCTTTAGCGGGTCGGCAAGACCAGGAGTCGTCACTAGATGTTGTAACATGTATGTTAACCATTTGCTCTCACGATGCTTATGACCTGATAGACCCAAGATCTACTTTATCGTGTATTACCCCATTTGTCACAAGGATGTTTGGTATAGTGCCTGAAATACTAAGTGATCCTTTAGCGGTATCTACACCGGTCAAATAATCGATTATTGCTAGACGAGTTTACCGAGGTTGTACGGTGACAATTTGTAGTTGTTAGACCTTAGCCGACCTAGTTGAGCAAGAGATGTTGGATTTTGATGTTATCATGGGCATGGACTGGTAGACAGCTTGCTAAGCCACAGTTGATTGTCGAGCAAAGACAGCCAGATTTCATTTTCTGGGTGAGCTAGTCCTTGAATGGGTAGGTAATACAGCGACACCCAGAGGTAGGTTTATTTCTTATCTGAAGGCGAGGAAAATGATCACAAAAGGGTGCATTTATCATATTATGCGAGTTAGAGATGCAGATGTTGAGATACCTACACTTCAATCTATTCCAGTAGTCAAAGAGTACGCAGATGTATTTCCAGATGACCTTCCAGGTATTCCTCCAGAGCGAGAGATTGATTTTAGGCATAGATTTGCTGCGGGGAACTCAACCAATATCCATCCCTCCATATAGAATGGTACCTGCTGAATTGAAGGAGTTGAAGGAGCAGTTAAAAGATTTGCTGGAGAAAGGTTTCATCATGCCCAGTACCTCACCTTAGGGTGTATCGGTACTGTTTTTACGGAAGAAAAACGGCACACTGAGGATGTGTATCGATTATAGGCCACTGAACAAGGTAACTATTAAGAATAAGTATCCACTTCCAAGGATAGATTACTTATTTGATCAGTTGTAGGGAGCTAAATGCTTTTCAACGATAGATTTGAGGTGGGGTTACCATCAAGTCAGTGTTCGAGAGAAAGATATTCCCAAGACAACCTTCAGGACTCGATATGGCCACTTCGAGTTCCTTTTCATGTCCTTCGGGTTGATGAATGCACCTTCCGTTTTTATGGAATTGATGAATAGCCTATTCCGGCCATTTTTAGATCTGTTCGTGATAGTATTTATTGATGATATTTTTGTTTATTCACGTTCAGAGGATGAGCATGTGAACCACCTGCAAGCAGTACTCCAAACCCTCCGTGATAGTAAATTGTATGCTAAGTTTTCTAAATGTGAGTTCTGGTTGAAGTTTGTAGCATTCTTGGGACAAATTGTATCCGATGGAGGTATAAAGGTAGACACTTAGAAGATTGAGGCTGTGAAATCCTGGCCTAGACCTACCACTCCGACAGAGGGTCGTAGCTTTCTAGGGTTAGCAGGATACTACCGGAGGTTCGTAGAGGGATTTTCTTCCCTTTCAGCACCATTAACGAAGTTGATGCATAAAGCAACTAAGTTTCAGTGGACGGAGGCTTGCGAGCAGAGTTTCTAGGAGCTTAAGAACAGTTTGACCTCAGCGCCAGTTCTAGCACTTCCAAATGGTCCAGATGGTTATTACATGTATTGTCATTCCTCAGGTGTCGGGTTAGGATGTGTCCTGATGCATCATGGGAAAGTAATTACGTATGCTTCAAGGCAGTTAAGGAAGCACGAGCGTAATTATCCGACCCACGACCTCGAGTAAGCTGCGGTTGTCCATGCGCTTAAGATATGGCGGCACTAATTATATGGTGTTCATGTTGATCTATTCACACATCATAAAAGCCTGCAATATATCTTTAAGAAAAAGGAATTGAATTTGCGACAAAGGTGATGGCTTGAGTTACTGAAAGATTACGATGTTAATATTCTCTACCATCCAGGCAAAGCCAATATAGTAGCAGATGCCTTAAGTCGTCGATATATGGGAAGCTTAGCACATGTAGAGGCCGAGAAAAGACCATTAACTAGAGAGATTAATCAATTGGCTTGTTTGGGGGTTCGGTAAGTAGACTCTTGCAATGCTGGAGTTGTACTCAAAAATACTGCAAAATCATCCCTCATAACCGAAATAAAGGAGAGGCAGTATGAGGACCCCGAGTTGGTCGAGTTGGGAGCGAGGTCCATAGTAGAAAATGCCGTTGTTAGAGCTCAAGGGAGATAGGGTTCTTAGATACAGGGGTCGTTTGTGTGTTCCAGATATGGAAGGGCTACGAGACAGGATTTTGTCAGAGGCACATTATTCGTGGTACTCCATTCATCCTGGATCGACGAAGATCTTTCATGACATTAAGGATGTGTACTAGTGGAACGATATGAAGAAGAACATTGCTGAGTTTGTCACTTAGTGTCCTAGTTGCCAGTAGGGGAAGGTAGGGCACCAGAAGCCTAGAGGGCTAATGCAGTCTATAGAGATACCGACGTGGAAATGGGATGCAATAAACATGGACTTTATCATGGGTTTACCTCGTTCTCATTGTAAATTCGATTCCATATGGGCGATAGTCGATAGGCTCACGAAATCAACTCATTTCCTACCGGTCATATCTACATATACAACAGAAGACTATGCAAGGTAATATATTAAGGAGATATTGCGGCTATATGGAGTACCAGTATCTATTATATCTAACTGTGGTGCCCAGTTTACAGCACATTTTTGGAGGTCATTTCAGAGAGGTCTAGGGACTCAGGTGAATCTTATCACAGCTTTTCTTCCATAGACTGACGGACAAGCCGAGTGCACAATTCAGACGCTCGAGGATATGTTACGAGTATGTGTGTTGGATTTTAAAAGAAGTTGGGATGAACATTTACCTCTTATCCATTTTGCATAAAAAAATAGTTACCACTCCAATATCCAAATGGCTCCGTACGAGGCTTTGTATCGGCGTAAGTGCAGATCTCTTATAGGGTGGTTTGATGTTAGAGAATCTGGGTTACATGGGCCAGACTTAGTTCAGCAAGCCGTAGAGAAAGTAAAGCTTATCCGAGAGTGACTGTTGATAGCCCAGAGTTGTCAGAAGTCATATTCTGACGTGCAGCGACGAGACTTAGAGTTCGGGGTTAATGACTGGGTATTTTTAAAGGTGTCGCCTCTGAAGGGCGTGATGAGGTTTGGAAAGAAAGACAAGCTTAGCCCACGGTATATTGGTCCTTATAGGATCATTTGGAGAGTGGTCCAAATAGCTTATAAGTTAGAATTGCCATCAGAATTAGAGTTTGTCCATCCGGTTTTTCATGTATCTATGTTACGGAATTGCATTGGCGATCCGACCCAGGTGGTGCGCACGGATGATGTACAGATTACGGAGGACTTGTCATACAAGAAAATTCCGGTTGCCATCCTAGACCTACAAATTCACAATCTATGGAATAAGGAGGTAGCCTCCGTGATGGTTTTATGGAGAATCAAGAATGTGGAAGAGATGGCGTGTGAAGCGGAGGAAGAAATGAAGTCTAAATACCCCCACTTATTTCAAACTGAAGATATGGCTCGAGGTGGGATACCTCAGCACAGCTCTATTCAGGCCAGTAGGTCATCAGGTAAGCTCTTATTGTTGATTTCCATAATTTATAATGGACAGCTGTGTGAAGCCAAGTGTTGCTATTTATAGACATTGGCCATGTGTGGCATGTATAATATGTTTTCTGGCTGCGTACATGTTGGTTTTAAACTAATGTATTGAAGAGACTCTGGTAAAAGTTTCCCAAAGTCTCTAAAAATAAACATTCGAGGATGAATATTTCTAAGGGGGGAAGAATGTTACATCTCGCATTTTCATACGGTAAAGTTTCATCGTAAGTTAATCGACGTAAGCTCGGGGATGGGATTATCTTGAGATTATAAGCATTTATGTTATTTATAACAAGCGATAAGTAAGTGTCGTGAAAGATAAAGGGTGAACGAATCAAAGAAAATGAGTTTCGTTGAAGGTTGTCGATCTAGGTACCATATGACCATGATATTATGATGTATAAAGTGTATTAAAAATGAGTAGTATTTTAAGTAATTTGAGGTAATTGGTTGATTATTGATTTATGGGAGATTAATTAATTAATTAAGGAATTAGTGATTAATAAATTAAGACTTAGATAAATCCTAAAAGAGGTCCCAATGTGGAAGCCCATATTTCCCAATTTAGTGACTCTTAAGCCACACTTCAAGGTGACAAAATATAGTGAACTAATGGCTTAGTGACCATGCCAAAGTGGGGTCCACCCCTATAACAAAAATGCCTCCAAAAATCACTTAAGGAGATGGATTAAGAGATTCAGTAACGGATGGGATTTGGATTCTCAACAATTTCATATGAATCTTAGTAACGTGACATTTTCTGATTCAACAAGAATACAATCAAGAATTCAAGAATTCAAGCTCACAACAACGCGACATTGTTTTTGGCAATTCTGAAGAAGCCCTGTATAATCTTTCTCAAAAATATCATACGTATTTTTCCCTACTCCGACCTTGCCGTCATGAATTTTGTCTCAATTGTCATGTGCTAGAAGGGTTTTCCAGAGAACCGGCTCAGGTATGTTAAGGCTAAGCTCTTCCTTCATGTGGGAATGATCTCGTAATTACATGTATTTGATAACGAGGCATAAAGAGAAGTTCATACTCCCGAATTTATATATATTATCCTAGTCTCATAAATTACTGTATTCTCCTTATCGGGACTTCATATTTAATTGAGTATTGTCTTCTTCCAGTCAATAGAGCAAAGAGCCTATATATTACAGTATTTTCATTACCATCGAGCTATAATTGATGGGCAGGCCCCTATTGGGCAACCTCTGATCAGATGGTAAGTTATATACCGAGCCTGCTGTGGCAGAGCACCTATGAGCAAGCCCAGTTGACCGAGATACAGAGCCTAGTATGGCCGAGCGCCTATGAGCGAGCCTACTATGGTAGAGCAGTTATATATATACAGAACTTATAGGGCAGGACGATTATTTTGCTTACAATATTCAATGAGTTGAGTCAGTATCAGCAGGTAAGCATATCTTCAGATTATCTATGACTCCCAGTTACTTTCAATTATTATATTATCAGTTCAGTTTCAGCTTTTAGTTATTCCGTTGCCTTACCTACTCGGTACATTATTTTGTACTGACATCCCTTTCTCTGGAGACACTACATTTCATGCGTGCAGGTTCAGACAAACAGGCGGGTATACCTCCTCAGTAGGTGTTGCCCGAGTTTAGCTTTATCGGTAAGCTACACGTCCTTCGGAGTTGCCGGGTCTAGGCGTTTTGTGTAAATCTTGTGTATGTATGTATATAGGTTATGAGTAGGTTGAAGCGTTATTCCGATCATGGTACATCCATCAGTAGAGGCTTGTAGACATAACCTGTCAGTTGGTGCAGTATGTTGGGCTTGTAGGCCATGTATGTATATTTTGTTGGTTTGTCAGTTGTAGTAGTCATGCCGGCCTAGCTTTATATTGATGTTTAGTAAGCGTTGGTTTCCATTCAGTTTTATATTTTGCTTCCCATTTTGTCTTGCAATGTGGCCCAAGGCCAAAGTATGACATTATATGTTCAGAGTCCTTAGTCGCAAGTTGGTACGCAAGGATAGGTGAGGCACCGGGTGCCGGTCTCGTCCGCTCCCATGGTTCGGGGCGTGACACCGTCATAACATGAAGATCAACAATCTTTCGAATATAAATTTGAGCCAGCTGCTCGGAAAAATAGGTAGTCATGACCGGAATGAGGTGTGCAAACTTGGACAGTTTGGCCACAATAACCCATACTGCATTATATTTCTTCATGGTCGGTGGCAAGCTTACCCCAAAATCCATAGTAATGTGCTCCCACTTCCACTTCGGTATCTCTAATCTCTTTGTCAACCCTCCCGATTTCGGATTCTCATACTTTACCTCTTGACAATTCAAACACTGAGAGAAATAAGTAACAATATCTTTCTATATTCTCCACTACCAATAGTGCTATTTCAAGTCCCGGTACATCTTAGTGACGCTTGGGTGAATGGAATAGCATGTGATGTGACCCTCCTCAAGGATCAGATCTCTCAACCCATCAACCTTTGGAACAAAAATCCAACCTTGAAGCCGTATAACACCATCATTACCAATCATAACCTCCTTAGAACTACCCTGCTGCACCGTGTCCCTCAACACCATCAAGTGAGGGTTATCAAGCTGGCGAGACTTGATACGCTCTGACAATGAAGATTGTGCCACAATGCAAGTAAGAACTCGGCTAGGCTCCGAAACATCCAATATCACAAGATGATTGGCCAAAGCCTGAATATCCATGGCTAGTGGCCTCTCTTCTACAGGTAAATATGCCAAACTGCCCATGCTCTTAGCCTTCCTACTCAATGCATCGGCTAGCATATTGGCCTTCCCCGATTGATAAAATATGGTAATATCATAGTCTTTCAGCAACTCTAACCATCTATGTTGCCGCCAATTAAGGTCTTTCTACTTGAACAAATATTGGAGACTTTGATGGTTAGTATAGACCTCGCATAGAACGTCATATAGACAATGCTTCCAAATCTTCAGTGCGGGAAAAGTGGCTGCCAACTCTAAACCATGCATATGGTAATTCCTTTCATGAACCTTCAGCTTCCTAAACAAGTAGGCAATCACCTGACCGTCTTGCATCAACACCGTACGAAGGCTAATACATGGTGTAAGATCTCGAACCTGTAGGCTACACCAATATTGGGGTTGTAAGCAATGCAATATAAAGCTTCTGAAAGCTCGCATCAAACTCATCAGACCATCTTAAAAGAGCACCCTCTTGGGTTAATCTAGTTAAAGGAGTTGCGACGTATGAAAAACCCTCCGCTAAACGGCGATAATAACCTGCCAAACCAAAGAAGCTCCGAATAATTCTAGCTAAAGACAGTCTGGTCCAACTCTAAACTACCTCAATCTTCTTTGGATCCACCTTGATCCCCTCACTAGATAACACGTGACCCGAGAACGCTAACTAATTAAGCTAAAACTCACACTGGGAGAATTTAGCATATAGCTTCTTCGCCCTCAAACTATGGAGCATGATCCTCAAGTGCTTCTCATGATAGGGACATAGATTTAGGCACTGACTTGGTGTCGAGAGCTCAGCCTATCTCTATTCTACCATATCACGTGGCACCCGTAGAGCTGAATGAATTAAAGGAACAAATTCAGGAGTTGCTTGATATGGGTTTCATCCAATCGAGTGCCTCGCCTTGGGGTGTTCGAGTTCTAT
The DNA here is from genome assembly GCF_000715075.1 of Nicotiana tabacum. NCBI lineage: Eukaryota > Viridiplantae > Streptophyta > Magnoliopsida > Solanales > Solanaceae > Nicotiana > Nicotiana tabacum. The sequence goes on from NW_027438600.1 coordinate 51,739, forward strand.
TTATGAAAAAGAAGGACGGCTCTATGAGGATGTGTATTGATTACAAGCAGCTGCAAAAAGTTACAGTAAAGAAAAAGTAGCAACTACCATGTATTGATGATTTGTTTGATCCGTTTCAGGGTGCTAGGGCATTCTCGAAGATTAACATGAGGTCAAGATATCACCAGCTGAAGATGCGAGATTCAGACATTCTGAAGACGGCTTTCGGAACTCGATATGGTCACTATGTATTTTTGGTGATGTCCTTCGGGCTGACCAATGCCCTAGCAACTTCCATGTACTTGATGAACTGTGTATTCCAAGCATATCTTGATTTTTTTGTCATCCTGTTCATGGATGATATGTTGATATATTCTTGCAGTCGTGAGGATCATGAGCAGCACTTGAAGATCGTGCTCCATAGTTTGAGGGCGAAGAAGCTATATGCTAAATTCTGCCAGTGTGAGTTTTGGCTTGATTAGTTGGCATTCTCAGGTCACGTGTTATCTACTGAGGGGATCAAGATGGATCCAAAAAAGATTGAGGTAGTTTAGATTTGGACCAAACCGTCTTCAGCTAGAAAGATTCGGAGCTTCTTGGGTTTGGCAGGTTATTATCGCCGTTTCGTGGAGGGTTTTTCATCCCTCGCAACTCCTTTAACTAGATTGACCCAAGAGGGTGCTCCTTTAAGATGGTCCGATGAGTGTGATGTGAGCCTTCAGAAGCTTTATACTGCATTTATTACCGCCCTAATATTGGTGTAGCGTACAAGTTCGGGATCTTACACCGTGTATTGGCCTTCGCACGGTGTTGATGCAAGACGGTCAGGTGATTTCCTACCAGTTTAGGCAGTTGAAGGTTCATGAAAAGAATTACCATATGCATGATTTAGAGTTGGCAGCCATTGTTCATGCACTAGATATTTGGAAGCACTATCTATATGACGTTCTATGTGAGGTCTATACCGACCATCGGAGTCTCCAATAGTTATTCAAGTAGAAAGTCCTTAATTTGCGGCAACAGAGATGGTTAGAGTTGCTGAAAGACTATGATATTGCCATATTTTACCAACTGGCGAAGGCCAATATGCTGGCCGATGCATTGAGTAGGAAGGCTACGAGCATGGGCAGTTTAGCATATTAACCTATAGTAGAGAGGCCACTAGCCATGGATATTCAGGCTTTGGACAATCAGCTTGTGAGATTAGATGTTTCGGAGCCTAGCCGAGTTCTTGCTTGTGTTTTTGCATAGTCATCATTGTCAGAGCGTATCAAGGCTCGCCAGCTTGATGACCCTCACTTGACGGTGTTGAGGGACACGGTGCAATAGGGTTGTTCTAAGGAGGTTAAGATTGGTAATGATGGTGTTATGCGGCTTCAAGGTTGGATTTTTGTTCCAAATGTTTATGGCTTAAGAGATTTTATCCTTGAGGAGGGTCACATCTCATGCTACTCTATTCACCCAAGCGTCACTAAGATGTACCGGGACTTGAAATAGCACTATTGGTGGTGGAGAATGTAGAAAGATATTGTTGATTATTTCTCTTAGTGTTTGAATTGTCAAGAGGTGAAGTACGAGCATCATAAATCGGGAGGGTTGAGAAAGAGATGAGAGATACCAGAGTGGAAGTGGGAGCACATTACTATGGATTTTGGGGTAGGCTTGCCACGGAACATGAAGATATATGATGTAGTATGGATTATTATGGCCAAACTGTCCAAGTTTGCATACCTCATTCCGGTCATGACTACCTACTTTTCAGAGCAGCTAGCTCGAATTTATACTCGAAAGATTGTTGATCTTTTTGTTGTGATGGTGTCATACCTCGAACCTGGGAGGGGGCGAGACCGGCACCCGGTGCCTCACCTATCCTTGCATACCAACTTGCGACAAAGGGACTTTGAACATATAATGTCATACTTTGGCCATGGGCCACATTGCAAGACAATTTGCGAAGCAAAATATAAAACTGAATGGAAACCAACGCTGACTAAACATAAATATAAAGCTAGGCCGCCAAGGCTGTCATGACTACTACACCTGACAAACAAACAAAACATACATACAAGGCCTACAAGCCCAACATACTGCACTAACTGACAGGTTATGGCTACAAGCCTCTACTGATGGATGTACCATGATCGGAACAGGGCTCCGACCTACTCATAACCTATATACATATATACACAAGATTTACACAAAACACCTAGACCCGGCAACTCCGAAGGACGTAGAGCTTACCGATAAAGCTGAACTCGGGCAACACCTACTGAGGAGATCGACTCGCATGTCTGTCTGAACCTGCACGCCTTAAATGCAGCGTCCCCAGAGAAAGGTACGTCAGTGCAAAATAATATACCGAGTATGTAAGGCAACAAAATAACTGAAAGCTGAAACTGAACTGATAATATAATAACTGAAAGTAACTGGGAGTCAAAGATAATCTGAAGATATGCTTACCTGTTGATACTGACTCAACTCTCTCAATATAGTAAGTAAAATAGTTGTCCGGCCCTATAAGGCTAGGTATATATATAATTGCTTTGCCGTAGTAGGCTCGCTCATAGGTGCTCGGCCATACTAGGCTCTGTATCTCGGTCAACTGGGCTCACTCATAGGCGCTCTGCTTCAACAAGCTTGGTAAATAACTTACCATATGATCAAAAGTTGCCCAATAGGGGCCTGTCCATCGATTATAACGTTGTTGTGAGCTTGAATTCCTGAATTCTTGATTGAATTCTTGTTGAATCAGAAAATTTCACGTTACTAAGCTTCATATGAAATTGTTTAGAATCCAAATCCCATCCGTTACTGAATCTCTTAATCCATCTCCTTAAGTGATTTTTGGAGGCATTTTTGTTATAGGGGTGGACCCCACTTTGGCAAGGTGACTAAGCCATTAGTTCACAATATTTTGTCACCTTGAAGTGTGGCTTAGGAGTCACTATATTGGGAAAAATGGGCTGCCACGTTGGGACCTCTTTTAGGACTTATCCAAGTCTTAATTTATTAACCACTAATTCCTTAATTAATTAATTTATATCCCATTAATCAATAATCAACCAATTACCCACATAATTAAGAATTATCTCAAATTTCTTAAGATACTACTCATTTTTAATATACTTTATACATCATACTATCATGGTCATATGGTACCTTGTATGACACTAGTCCATAATTACCCTTATTATAGCTTGAACCGTATTTATCCCAAATCGACAACCTTCAACGAAACTCATTTTCTTTGATTCGTTCACCCTTTATCTTTCACGACACTTACTTATCGCTTGTTATAAATAGCATAAACGTTTATAATCTCAAGATAATCCCTTTCGTACATTAGTTTAAGACCAACATGTACGCAGCCAGAAAACATAATATACATGCCACACATGGCCAACGTCTATAAATAGCAACACTTGGCTTCACACGGCTGTCCATTATAAATTTTTGAAAATCAACAATAAGAGCTTACCTGATGACCTACTGGCCTGAATAGAGTTGTGCTGAGGTATCTCAACTCGAGCCATATATTCAGTTTGAAATAGGTGGGGGTATTTAGAATTTATATCTTCTTCCGCTTCCCACGTCATCTGTTCAACATTCTTCGTGGGCTACCTCCTTATTCCGTAGATTGTGGATATGTCGGTCTAGGATGGCAACCGAAATTTCCTCTTATGACAAGTCCTCCGTAATCTGTACATCATCCGTGGGCAGCACCCGGGTAGGATCGCCAATGCACTTCCGTAACCTAGATACTTGAAAAACTAGATGGACAGACTCTAATTTTGATGGCAATTCCAACTTATAAGCTACTTGGCCCACTCTATGAATGAACATATAAGGCCCAATATATCATGGGCTAAGCTTGTCTTTCTTTCCAAACCTCATCATGCCCTTCATAGGTGACACCTTTAAAAATACCCAGTCATTAACCCCGAACTATATGTCTCATAGCCGCACGTCAAAATATGACTTCTAATGACTTTGGGCTATCAACAGTTTCTCCCGGATAAGCTTTACTTTCTCTACGGCTTGCTGAACTAGGTCTGGCCAATGTAACCCAGATTCTCTAACATCAAACCACCCTATAGGAGACCTTCACTTACTTCCATACAAAGCCTCGTACGGAGCCATCTGGATATTGGAGTGGTAACTATTTTTTATGCAAAATTGATAAGAGGTAAATGTTCATCCCAACTTCTTTTAAAATCCAACACACATGCTCATAATCCTCGAGCCTCTGAATTGTGCGCTCGGCTTGTCCATCAATCAGTGGATGAAAAGTTGTGCTCAGATTCACCTGATTCCCAAGACCTCTCTGAAATGACCTCCAAAAATGTGCTGTAAACAAGGCCCCACAATCAGATATAATAGATACTGGTACTCTGTGTAGCCGCACTATCTCCTTAATATATAACCTTGCATAGTCTTCAGTTGTATATGTAGATCTGACCGGTAGAAAATGAGCTGATTTCGTGAGCCTATAGACTATCGCCGATATAGAATCGAACTTATGATGAGATGGAGGTAAACCCGTGATAAAGTCCATGTTTATCGCCTCCTATTTCTACGTCATGATCTCTAAAGTCTGCATTAGCCCTCCGGTCTTCTGGTGCTCTACCTTTGCCTGCTGGCAACTAGGACACTGAGCAACAAACTCATCAATGTTCTTTTTCATATCATTCCACCAGTACACAGCCTTAATGTCATGATACATCTTCGTCGATCCAGGATGAATGGAGTACCACGAATAATGTGCCTCTTACATAATCTTGTCTCATAGCCCTGCCACATCTGGAAGACACAAACGACCCTTGTATCTAAGAACCCCATCTCCTTTGAGCTCAAACAACGGCTTCTTCTGCTACGGATCTCGCTCTCTCAACTCGACCAACTCGGGGTCCTCGTACTGCCTCTCCTTTATTTTGGCTATGAGGGATGATTTTATAGTATTTTGAAGTACAACTCCAGCATTGCCAAAGTCTACTTACTGAACCCCCAAACAAGCCAATTGATGAATCTCTCTAGTTAATGGTCTTTTCTCGGCCTCTACATGTGCTAAGCTACCCATAGATCAATGACTTAAGGCATCTGCTACCACATTGGCTTTGCCTGGATGGTAGAGAATGTTAACATCGTAGTCTTTCAGTAACTCAAGCCATCGCCTTTGTCGCACATTCAATTATTTTTGGTTGAAGATATATTGCAGGCTTTTATGATCTGTGAATACATCAACATGAACACCATATAAATAATGCAGCCATATCTTAAGTAAATAGACAACCGTAGCTAACTTGAGGTCGTGGTCGGATAATTACGCTTGTGCTTCCTTAACTGCCTTGCAGCACGCGCAATTATGTTCCCATGTTGCATCGGGACACATCCTAACCCAACACATATGGCATCACAATACATGGCATAACCATCTGGACCCTCTGGAAGTGCTACAACTGGCGCTGAGGTCAACCTATTCATAAGCTCCTGGAAACTCTGCTGGCAAGCCCCCGTCACCTGAAACTTAGTTGCTTTCTGCGTCAACTTTGTTAATGGTGCCTAAAGGGAAGAAAAACCCTCTAAGAACCTCCGGTAGTATCCTGCTAAGCCTAGAAAGCTACAAACCTCTGACGGAGTGGTAGGTCTAGGCCAAGATTTCACAGCCTCAATCTTCTGAGTGTCTACCTTTATACCGCCATCGGATACAATGTTTTCCAAGAATGCTACAGACTTCAACCAGAACTTACATTTAGAAAACTTAACATACAATTTACTAGCATGGAGGGTTTGGAGTACCGCTCGCAGGTGGTCCGCATGATCATCCCCTGAACATAAATAAATCAAAATATCATCAATAAATACTATCACGAACAGATCTAAAAATGGCCGAAATAGGCTATTCATTAAGTCCATAAATACGACAGGTGCATTCGTCAACCCGAAGGACATGACAAGGAACCTGCAGTGGCCATATCAGGTCCTGAAGGGTATCTTGGGAATATCTTTCTCCCGAACTCTGACCTGGTGGTACCCCGACCTCGAATCTATCTTTAAAAAGCATCTAGCTCCCTGCAACTGATCAAATAAGTAATCTATCCTTGGAAGTGGATACTTATTCTTAATTGTTACTTTGTTTAGTTGCCTATAATCGATACACATCCTCAACCTGCCATCTTTCTTCCATACAAAATAGTATCGGTGCACCCCAAGGTGGGGTACTGGGCCTGATGAAACCTTTCTCCAGCAAATATTTTAACAGCTCATTCAACTCCTTCAATTCGGCAGGTGCCATTCTATTTGGAGGGATGGATATTGGTTGAGTTCCCGAAAGCAAATTGATGCCAAAATCAATCTCTCGCTCTGGAAGAATACCTGGAAGTTCATCTGGAAATACATCTGTGTACTCTCTGACTATTGGAATAGATTGAAGTATGGGTATCTCAGCATCGGCATCTTTAACTCGCACATTATGATAAATGCACCCTTTTGCGGTCATTTTCCTCGCCTTCAGATGGGAAATAAACCTACCTCTAAGTGTCGCTGTATTACCTACCCATTCAAGGACTGGCTCACCTAGAAAATGAAATCTGGCTGTCTTTGCTCGACCATCAACTGTGGCATAGCAAGCTGCCAACCAGTCCATGCCCATGATAGCATCAAAATCCAACATCTCTAGCTCAACTAGGTCGGCTAAGGTCTAACGACCACAAACTATAATCGTACAACCTCTCCCGATGTAGATACCAGAAAAGGATCACTTAGTATTTTAGGCACAATACCAAAGATCCCCGCGACAAATGGGGTAATACACGATAAAGTAGATCCTGGGTCTATCAAGTCATAATCAACTTGAGAGAAAATGGTTAACATACCTGTCACAACATCTGGTGAAGACTCCTAGTCTTACCGACCCACTAAAGCATAACTACGATTCTGATTACTACTTGAACTGGAACCTCTACCTCTCCCTCGACCTCTACTGGCCGAAGACTGAGACTCGCACCTTGAGGGATGCACGAACGTAGATGATCTTGTTGCTAAATTTGCTGGTTGTGCCATATCCCCAGAATCTCTATTTGGGAAATCTCGCATCATATGCCCCGGACGTCCACATGTATAATAAGCATCAGAACCGGCTCGATATTGGCCCAAGTGTCCTCTACCACAGTTATCACACCACGGAGGAAATCGCCATGCCTGCCCTGAACCTCGCTGTCACTGCTAACCTGATGCCCGGGAGCTTTCACCTGGTCCCGACTGAGTATAGCGGTCATACTTGTAACCCTGTAACTGAGGTGGCAGAGGCCTAGGTGGCCGTTCGAAGTACTGGGGCCTATAACTACCCTAAGACTACCCCTGAGACCTAGCAAATCTCATCCTCTTATGCTGTCCTGACTTAGTCCTCTCCGTACCCTAGTGCCGATGCCTACCCCTTTCTATATTCTGGGTGAATGCCTGAATCTGGGAGATATCCATACTGTCCTGCAATGCAGTGATGGAACATGCCTCGGTCAACTATGGTCTAACCATGCTATAAACCTGTGGATCCTGTACCGCATAGTAGCTACTATGGATGGTGCATATCTTGCCAATGAGTTAAAACAGAGACTATACTCTCAAACACTCATATTACCTTGCTTGAGGGCTAAAAACTAATCGACTAGAGCTTGTCAGATCTCCCGCGGTAAGTACTGGTCAAGGAAGGCATCTGAAAGATTTTCCCAAATAGCTGGAGGTGCTTCACGTCCCCTGGACCTTTCCCATCCCTCGTACCAAAGGATGGCTATATCCCAAAGTCAAAAAGTTGCTCGCTCAACTGCCTCTTTCTACGTGGCATGCATAACCTGAAAGATCATGTGAAGCTGATCTATGAAATCCTACGGGTCCTCCCTCGGACCCGTCCCTGTGAATTCTGGGGGAATCAAAGCAATAAACTCTCGGACCCCGTAGAATATCCTACACTAGCGGGTGCCCTAGCATGTTGCTGGGTAGCTACCAACTCTGTCAACAAATGCACCGCACTCCTCAGGTCCTGATCTGATAGAAGCGGGGGGGGGGGGGACAGGATGTGCGGTCTCCCTAGGAATCTCTTCAGGTGGTGGAG